>NC_028641.1:17042354-17042582 GCF_001406875.1 Solanum pennellii | reverse complement strand
CAGTAGTTCCATCCATCTCCTCTGTCTCAAATTCAAATCTTTCTGAGTAAAGACATACTGTAGGCTACGATGATCCGTATAGACTTCACACTTAACCCCATATAGATAGTTCCTCCATTGCTTTAATGCAAACACTACCGCAACCAACTCCAAATCATGGGTCGGATAATTACGTTCGTGCACCTTTAATTGCCTCGAAGCAAAAGCAATTACATTCTTCTCTTGCAT
>NC_028641.1:17041295-17042076 GCF_001406875.1 Solanum pennellii | reverse complement strand
ACTATCACAGACTCACCCACCGGAGTAGACACACGAATAGGCATGTCAAGTAATTCACAATGTAAATTAAGACCGGTAGCAAATGAGGAGGATACATACGAAAATGTGGAGCCAGGATCAAATAATACAGAAGCCATGCAATCACAAACCAAAAGATTACCTGTGATGACAGCATCGGATGTCTCCGCTTCAGACCTCCCAGGGAAAGCATAACAATGGGCCCTATCACCTGTCTGCCCGTTGCCCCTACCATGTTGTGCTGCAGTCGCTCCGGCTTGCCCGCCACCCCGGTTGGTTTGGTGACCACCATTACCTTGACCACCACGTCCTCCAGAATGGCGGCCTCTCCCATGACCACCTCTACCTCTGACTATTGGGGGTCTGTAACTTTGTTTTGGACAAAACCTCCTAATATGTCCGATCTCTCCACATCCATAACACTCTCTGGATTCAAGCATAGGTCTTTGTGAGAACGACGAAGTCTGGGGATAACCTCCAGACTCAGAGAAATGTTGACCGGTCTGCGGTGGACCCCCCAGCTACAGCCTGCAGTGAAGACTGAATAGGTCGGGTTGGATAACCTCCTGAACTCTGCCCTCTGGAGTAAGAACCACTAAACTCGCCTCCCTTACGAAACTTCATAGTTGTTGATGCCATAGTGAAGTCATCTGGCTTCACTCCCTCCACCTCTATCACAAAGTCTACCACTTCCTGAAAGGATTTTGCCGTAGCAACTACCTATAAGGCTGAAATCCGCAAATCTGACCTCAACCCTTTCTCA
>NC_028641.1:17033949-17037252 GCF_001406875.1 Solanum pennellii | reverse complement strand
GGTTATCTCCTTTAACCCCCAAGTAATTGAATTATTAACATTAATCCACTAACTTTATAATTATAAGCATGAATAGTCCAAAACGCCTCTTTAAAAACTTTAGCAGAATTCCGACCCAGTCAGGGTTACGCAACCTGTGACGGTCCGTCCTGCAGGTCCGTCACAAGGTTCAGAGAGTTAATTCTGTGGAAAGATTTGTGACGGTCCGTCGTGCCAACGACGGTCCGTCCTGCCATTCCGTCGTGAAGTTCAGAGAGTCGATCTCAGTACCCAAATTTTCAGAATCTAAAGTGTTTTGGAACGAGACCCCCTCGACGGTCCGTCGTGCCCACGACGGTCCGTCGTGGAATCCGTCGACCCTGACAGTTATTACCAGAATAAGCTCTACTGCTTAAAACGACTAAACAGGTCGTTACAATATGAAGAGTCTTTTAATCTTTTCATAGGGTTGAGGGTAACAATATGTTGAATTTTACTCAGTGACTTCACCTTTTCAAAGCACTGTTGCAATCATATTCACCTCTTGTCAAGTTCTTTCTCTTGGTTTTACTTGGGAACTCAAGCCTCAACAAGTCAAACAAGTTATTTGATATCCTTTTTTTTCCCCAAAATTTCTTTTTCGATTCAATTTCTCAAATATTTTCTCATCACACTTTATTATTTTTATAAGGATGAATTCATTTTTTATCATAACACACTTCAAAGTTGATTTTCCCTTTCTCTTTCTTTGCCTTCCCTTGGATTTTTTTCCTCCTTTCTTTCCATACCCCACCTTAAGATTTTGGCCTAAGTTGACTACTCAAACAAACCAATTTTTAGAAAAGGACTTATGGGTGAGAAGTTAGGAAAAATTTGGTCGAATAGGTTTCAACAAGGTTATCAACAAATATTTTAGGCTCAAATGGTGCAAAAATGTTTGCTTTCTCCCAATTAGCCTCAAAAGGGTATATGAACATTTGGGTTCTCTCTCAAAATTTATGCCCAAGATTCTTCCTTGCTTTCACAAAGATAGACAATCGGAATAACAAAACAAATTCAAGGTTTCAACAAGCATGGTTCCAAGTAAAACTATACCATAGAAGTCACTTCAAACAAAATTATTTAGCAGAAAGCTACAAGATTAAAAGTCTCCGTGCGTGATAACTATGATATTTGGACTTATTTGGGACATTGTGTGTATAGATTTTTGTCCTCAAATGCTTAATTTGTCTCATAAAGTGATGTTAAAGCATTGATTTCTAGGTATATTGATTGAGCAGCAAAGAAAGGACACTAACAGGAAAAAAAGGAAAAAACAGACTGAAGAAGTCAAGAAAGGCGAGCCTGATGATCGCCAAGAGCACTCACCAAATAGCTAGTTTTACCACCTAAAGTTCCTCTATGCCAGCCCTGAGGGAAGAAACCAAGTCGGCGATGGAAAAGGGACAGTCGATGAATCGCTGAGTAGTTCCGTGATGCGAAGAGTGACCACCTAAAGTTACATGAGTTGAAGAAGCTAAGAGTCAAGGCAAAAAGGCAATAGAAGAGAATAATAGGAAGTTTACTGAACCACTCGGCGAATCTGACTTACCTCGTCCAATGGCCCTTCATATCTTATTTTTGACAACTATAAATTATATTTTTAAGAGTCAATTTAGAAGGCGGAACGAGTCTAGAACAATTTCCTCTTGAGTTTTTGATAGTTTCTTAGTAGACTTATAGTATTTTTGAGACTCAATTTGGAGATTTTTCAAGTGGGTTTCGAATTTTCTGCAAAATGAAGCATTCTAAAGCATAATTACTCTTACCCGATTGATGGCTGATTGATTTGGTAACAATTTTTATGCTATAATGATGTTTGGCTCCCAATTCTTGAGGTGTGATTATGGTTTGAATTTTGTTTATGTGTATTGTTAATTACTAGTTTAAATGTTATATTGAAGTAGGTTTAATCATTAGTTGTAGTTTAATTTATGAGTTGTAGTTGCAAATGCAATTCTAACCTTGTGTTCTTGGCTTGCTCGAGAGAGAGGTTTTAGAACTAAGATTATTGAATAATGATTTATAGGTATTGGTTTGATATAGGTTCAACTTGAGAGATTGAACCCTAAACCCAATCCTACCTATCTAGCTCGAGAGAGAGTGGATGATTTAAGGTGTGGGATGTTTTTCATTGCTATGTTTGTTGATGTTCGAAAGAAATTACCTAATTCAGAATAGTTATTTGATATAAATATATCTCCTTTATAGTATGGCCTACATACTGATTTTTATCTTTTTGCTAGTAGTTTCAATTATGCATATATCAAAATTTTCCCATAATCAATCACAATGCAAGAATTCCTCTCATTATTGTTATTTCATATTGTTTGTAATTGCGGTGTAGTTGATAATTCCAAACCAAAAATCTTTCAACTGACATACGTGTCACCCCTTTTTATTTGTTTCATGTCTTTTTGATAATTTCTTTTTCTATATTTAGTTAGATCACGCTCGTACTTCTTAATTGAATTCGAACACTACCGCTCCCTAAGATTTAAAGGTTGTGGGTGCTCAGTTCCTTAAACACAAATCTGTTAGCAATCACATAGTGTAAACACATACAAATTTAAATTCTTTTAACATAAATCTGTTAACAATCAAATATTTTTAATCACAAAATACTAAATATGCGAGACTCTAAATCTAAACCTATTTATCATGTAACAAAAATAATATGTGTAATCTATTTTAAGAATTAAGACTTAAGAGTACTAGCCATAAGCAATGAAAATCACAAAACCTAATTCCCGAACCATTTTTTTTCATTATCTAACTTTAATCAAACATCAAATCTTATTACCTTGCTTTTGTATTGTGCTTTTGAAAAGAAAAAAGGTTGAAGTTTGTTGTTGGGTTGACTGCTTTCTCTTTGAAATAAGAAGAAGAAGAACGATTCGTGTTTTCTTAAAAGAAATAATCTCGTAAAAGCGGACATTGAAATTTTTTTAAAGCATAGGAAAAGTTAAAAATAAAAGAGAAAAAAATTTTGTTAGATGAAACTAATTAAGAATAGGAAAATTCAAAACATGTACAAATTTAGGAGTACAATAAGCCCTTAATTAAAGAAAAAGAATTCTTTAAAAAAGGGGTACAAAATTCACTAGAAAAAATAAAAAAAAATGGGGCTGACGGTATATTAACCCTTGCCCACATGCTTTGCACTCATATTATTTGACTGCATAAACCAGCGCAGCCACAACTACTTTTGTTTTACGGGTGCTCATTTAATTTTAATAAAGTATTTATCACATTTCTATCTCTCTCTCTCTCTCTCTCTCTCTC
>NC_028641.1:16988043-17033473 GCF_001406875.1 Solanum pennellii | reverse complement strand
TATATATATATATATATATATATGTATGTATATATACCCAAAACTGACTATGTGGGTCCGCCATTGTTATGTATTGCTTATTGATCATTTGCACTTAGAATCGGATAAAGTGTATTTAATAAATGTTAAAACATCATCAAAATGGTGTCGCTGCCGGGGAGTGGTGTTGTTTAAAATTCTCTTACTGAAGTCGAATTGTGATCTTTTTACTTATAACTGAATGTAGTTATTTTAGTTTTTCGTTTTGTGTTGCTTGTGTTAAATAGAGGCGGAGATGAGCATTAACAAAAGAAATAATAGCCAAGTGGGCCACCAATATGATCTTAGAATGAGAAATGATGTAAATGACCCTAACATTAATGACCCAATTCCATTGAATGGTGTGGGGGGGAATTCATCTACCTCCAACTGAGGGAAACATTTTTAACATTACTAGCACAATACTTCAGCTCCTACAATTGAATGTTTTATTTTGGGGGATGACTTATGAGGATCCCCATGAGCATATTCGAAACTTTATGGACATTTGTGGTCCATCACATTCATGAGCATACCACAAGAATCGGTCTGTCTCAGGTTTTTCTTATTTTCTTTGATGGGTGAGGCTAGTAAGTGATTCACTGAATTGCCAAGGATTCCATCACTTCTTGGAATGAGTTTACTACTGCATTCCAAGTATGATTCTTTCTCCATCGAAGATGATGACTCTTAGATTAGTATCCAAGGTTTTGAATGCTTGGAAAATGAGTTAATCAACGAGACATGGCTGAGGTGTAAGAAGTTGGTGTTGCAATGCCCAACTCATGGACTTTCGAATAATGTGTTACTGCAATACTTCTATAGGAGCCTCTCAACTCTTTAATTGCATGACCAAGTTTAATAGGGCATGGTATGCTTGTGAGGACCAAGTCTCTTCTATCAACTTTAGAATGACAAAAGAGTAGATTGAAAAAGATCAAGAGAGACCAAAAAATAGCCAAAATGATGACCTAACTAGATATCTAGGATAAAAACGTCTTGAGTGTTGGTACAAAGAGTGTTAATGTTGTACTTGTTTTTGGAGTGAACCCGTATGAAATTTTTTTTGAAGCATTGTACAATGAGGAAATGAACTTCTTAGCCAATCAAGAAGGAGGTTATTGTTGAACTACCCAACACTGGGTGGAAATCAAGGTTGGAATATAGAACAAGGTTGGAGAGACCCTGACAAAGATTCGCGTGATTGGAATGCCACTTGGAAGGAAAAAGAGGTGGAAAAGGATAGGTATGTATGAGTGTCAAAAGCCTAAGGTATCAGATGGTTTCCATACAGAAGATATGCTCTCACATATTTTTATACAGTTGAAGGGTCTGACAAAGTGTTTAAAGATATGAAAGAGGATGTCTCGACTCTCAATCAAATGGTGACCTTACACTTAAAAACTATTAAGAAGTTGGAGACCCAAATGAGTCAAATTTGTTCACATTTGAATCTAACATAACAAGGGGGTTTGCATAGTGATACCTTGACAAACACGAAAAATGATCCATAAATGGGTAATCTCTTTGTGCTACGGCGTTAGCAAAGGCTCTACTTGGGAGGCAACCTATGTATTTAATGCTTTAGTTTTAATTTTGAATAACAAGTGTTGATTGTGCAAGTGAAAATTTATGAATGTTGGAAAAAGGGCATTTTTGCGAACCAAAATTCCAGTTGGCGACACACCGAACAGGTCGGCGAGCCCGACTTGGTCTGCCGTTGGACCCCTGAAGTAGATGTCTGTAAAACTCGGTGGGCTAATTGCCTAATCATTGACTCGCTGAATTGGTCGGCGAGCCCAATTTTATCATCCATTTGACACAAAAACTTTATAGAGGCCAATAAAACTTGGCGAGGTAAGTACCACTCGGCGCACCACCGAGTGGGTTGGCAAGCATGACTTAATTCGCCGATGGTGCTGCAAACTGAAAGGTTTTAAACTTCAAATGATTTAAATTTTAAAATCCTTTATATTCTTTTATTTTTAACTCTCTTACTCTCTCACACATTTATTATTCTTCCAATTTTTACTATTTCTACTCGTATTTTTGTGTGATCTCATGCCTGGAATTGGAAATCTTTGTCGTCTAGCTATTTAAATTTTGAAATTCGGCAGTAAGGTTGATTTTCAGAACCCTGCACTTTAATTTGAAGGTTGAATGCAATAGGTAAATGTGTTGCATTTGATGTTGGGTAATTGTTTAAATTGTGAGTATTGTGTTGGTTTACTCGTCTTGACTTTAAATGCATGTCTAAGTGCTTAAATAGATCAATTCCCATGTTTTGTGCATGAAGAATTTATTCTAAAGTGTTAGGTTGTGGTAATTTTATAATGGGTCTACTTGGGTGATGTCTAAGTAGCCCCTAGTTGTGCTAAATGACGTAATTTTCTCGATGATGGAGCATTTGATGTCATTCTTGGAGGCAAAAGTTATCAAATGTCCAATTTGGCAAAATCAGGGGAAGTCTGAGTACCCTAAGGGCATTGGTCATATGGGTATAGTTCTAATGGATAATGTGTGTGTTTGATTTTGATTTTGAGGGCTATGGGCTTGATTTTTGGAAACAAGGTTGAAAAATTGGTACGTTGGGCCGTTTGGCGAGCTTCATTGAATTCGCCCAGTGGTTCGGATGTTCGCCAAGTCCTATATGATCACCCTTAATTTAATATTTTTTTGTCTATGAATTCTTTTACTTTAGGAGAAAAAACTGAGCTCGCCTATTTCACTTGGAGACTTGCCGAAAGGTTCTTTAGATCACCCTTTCTACACCCCTAACCCTTAAATACATTGTAATATTCAACAGGCTACTCTAAACTTGTCTATTGTTGTTGGAAATTCGCCGAATTGCCCTAAACATTGCCGGCATGCCTTGTTTCTGAAATTTTTTTGAGCTGGTACTTTTGGCGAGCCCAATCTTGCTCACCCAAGTTACTCGGCAACTCGACGAATGGTTAAACGAGTCTTTCTGCAACTCTAATTCTGCAATTTCCTTGAATTATTTCTAGCACGTTTCTATGGTTTTTGCAGATTTGGCTAGAAAAAATGTGGACAATAATGGAATGCTGCCCCGAAAAAGGGCACATGGAATTGTGATCAATAAAGGAGAAGTTGCTTTGAAAGCAAAGAGCAAAAAGTCTCCTCCGAAGGGATGCAAGGGCAAGGGCAAGGCGCCCGTAATTGAGACATCAGAGAATATCACTAGTAGTGAGGGAGAATCATTTGATTCTCAAGATTCATTCTGTGAGCCTGAGGATGATCACTTACTACAAGCCCGACCAACAGAGTTCATGTAGAAACTCGTAATAATAAATTTAAGATTTTGGAGCCAACCCCCTGCTTCAGACTCAGTGCCAGCTCCAGCACACACGGTGGTTCTAGCACCACCAGTTCAGGGTCCTCATGCCGAGGTATTGAGGACCATTATAAAAGAGAAACGGTTTTCCATGGATGGTGTAATGGACAGATACAAGTTCCACAGGTTCGATATCTTCACCAGGCCCTATGGCCCATACATTCCAACCTAGGTCCGGGAATTGTACACTGTGTATGGTGATTTGGTACCCCAGGGGAAGAATAAGGCAAGTGCCTTCCGTCTAGTTGAGTCTATGATGGTCCGAAGGAGGAGATTGCGTTGCATTAGCGATGATATCAACAATGCACTTGAGAGGGCTATAGTCTTTGAGCATGAGTACCACATCATGATCATTGCAGAGAATCCAAATAACTTTAACATGATCATTCCACAGAATCCAAATAACTTAAAGGGGTGACTATCTCACCTTATTTTTGATGCCACCCCGAGGTGCATTGAGGCCTAAGCACCTATCAAGAAGAAGGACCTGCACATATCATCTCGATACTGGTTCGGGTTCATCAACAACTCTATTATGGTGTCAAAGAACGAGTCTATTCTTCTCCATCCAAAGGCAGCCTTTTGATACATCCAAACTTACACTTTAAATAAGAAGTGTAAACGGTCGATGTCAATTTACAGAACTCAACTAGAGTTGAGGTCGATCCCACAGAGACTTTCTTTATAGAAGAAGTTTCACTGTCACATATATTCAAATGTTGTTATTATCTACTAAACAAATAAAAATGGAAAGTAAATCAGGTGTGATTAAGATGTTATAATTAACAAAACTTGTCATCAAAATTTAAATTAACACCTAACTTCCTATTTTGTTGTAAAGGTTATTCAGTTGATTAAGAGAATCCAGGATTGTGTTCACCATAACGTCAATTTTAGTGCTCTTCCTAAATTTTGTTTCAGGCGATTTAACGTTTACAAAATCATTTCAAGTTAATTTTAATTTGACACTTCTCAGTCTAATCAAACAACTTTTACTCACATCTTCTCATCCTTAGGGAGGTACTAACATTGATCCTCACATCTAATGGTTTGAAGTTAAAGTTCTTTTTATCTCAAACATAAATTTTAACTCCAATTCATTAGTTTAGTTTACCTTTTTCAAGACTAATATTTTTCTCTCGAACAAATACTAGATACATGCTCAGTCTAATGTGTGCACCCATCATATTATAAAGAAAACAAAAGCTAAAACTAGAAATTATAAACACTCAATGACTTGCACTCGTTTTACGAAATTATAGTTATAAGTATGTCATGGATCCCAGTACCCCAGTCGTGGTGTTTAGCCTCTCTTGGTCTCACTAAAACAAACAACAATACATAATGAAAACATGATATAGAGACTTAAGAGAATAATCAGCAAACCAACAATCACTTTAATAATTTGCAAACCGAAAATCAGAACATTCAAACTGAATTTAATATACAAAATAAAAAATCACGAACTGATGATAATGGAAACATGTTTGTAGTTCAAGCTAAGATAACATGAAAATGACCTAATAAATTTAAACTAAATTGTTTCAAAAAGAGACCTATTCGAAGTAGGATTGAACTATCAGACCTTTTCATGGCCACTTCCATAACCCGTCAAGGGCTTCACGATCCGTAAAGCCCTTCGTGATCTTCTATTAGAACTCTAACATTGGTATTCAAAACTTGGTCACTGTAATTCATATCACGGACGAGACCACGAACTGTCATAGGGACCATGGCCCGTGAAGGCGTTCGTGGTCTTTACTTGGGCTTTCCCAAAAGTTGTGTCTTTAGTGCCATCAGACTGAAAACTGCAGCACGGAAGCAACCATGGTCCGTCTTGATCTTCACGACCCATAAAGGTGCCAGTAGTCTTTACTTGGCCTAGTTACTTAACAACTTCTTATAGCCTTCTCACTAGTTCTACACCACGACCTACACTACGGTTCATAGTGAGGACCATGACCCATGAGGTTGTACGTGGTCCTCACTTAGTCCAATACATTTTCAGGCCATCTCAAGCTTTCACACTGGTTCAGCTTCACGACTGGCACCACGGGCAGTGACAAGGACGACGACCCGTCTAAGTGCCCGTGGTATAAACTTGATATTTTACAAAATGTTTTCTTCATTTCTCCCCTTTTTCTCACTTTTCATCTGTTTCACCTATACAACACTGCAAACACATTATATCCACATAAATGCACTTGTATCTAGTATTAATTCTTCATTTTCAAGCATCAAATGTTCAATGATTTTGCGGCACATCACTTGTTTTGGATCTATCAGGGCCAGAAAGAGGCTGAACTTGGCGTTGATTATGGAGCAAGAGATGGTCATGAGGGACAAATAGCGCCAAATGTCCCTTTAATTTCCATTACTCATTACTGAGGTTACACCACATCTTCCACCAACATTCGACACATAGAGGCTAAGTACACACGGGACAAGGCAGATAGGATGAGAGAAGCTCGAATAGATACATCCCCTGAGGTTGATATTGATTCTTTACCTGCAGAGGCAGCCTTTCCAACTACGTCCTCTAGGACTTCAGGTACATCTACTTCCATTCTGTTTTAGGCCCCAAATCCTTGTGTTGTTCCCTAGCCCCCTAGATCTTTTGCTGATATCACTGCCTCCAGGGCGCCAATCATAACTTACACCATTCTACTCAATTTGGGGAACCTAGGCTATTATGCCGATGTATTTGCTTTCCGTCTAGAGGCTGACGTGCCCTAGATAATTGGGAGAGATATATTACAGCTGCACTGACACCTCTGTGGGCTTCCATTAATTCTCTCGCGGTGAGAGTAGAGATTTTCAAGAGAGGACATGGGGTTACCACTGTGGTTATGACTTTGAATGCTGATTTTCTATTCTGAGAATGGATATGTACCATCTGAAGTCCATATACTTCACTTCATTATTAAATCGGCAAAGTTTCATGATGTCCCGAGTGTAGATGTTCCAGCCAGTTCTGCTATGCTTTCGACTTCCGTCGAAGATGATATTATAGAGAATGTTGCTGCTGTTTAGTCTGAGGCTGAGATAGATGAAAAGAAGCTTGAGGACAGGGATACAATTACTTATGATGAATTGGCCAATGTAGAGGGGGCCATGTTCGAGACAACCCAACAATATTCCTTGAGAGACACTATCATGGTCAGCTCTAGTAAAGCTACAGTTGATGAGACACTAGGCAGTGATTCAAAACATCAGAGTGTTACACCAGACACTGATGCCTCAACGGATGTACCGATTATGCTGTAGACTTTACTAGGCTTAGCCTGGCAGGATGACATTCTTACCCTCCTCTTGTTTTTATTATTCATCTTTTTTTAGTTGCATTTGGGAACAACTTCTTCTTTTTGTGGTAGAGTGAGGTTCTTCCATACTTACCTCTTGTGATTCCATTTTGTGTGTGAATATTGGGTTTTGTTGATCTATATGTGTGTTGATCTTAATCTTGGGAATGCTTGAATTTGTGGCCTTTTGTTTTGAATGAAAATGGTTTTTGAACCTATTTTAAATTTTTTTCCATATCTATTGTATGTGACTGTGGTTGTTCTTGTGTGAATTTGAGTATCGGTTGTTGTCAATACCGATTACTTGAATAGTGCGCTTAATTGAACAAAAGAAATGTGCGGCTACGATGAGGCCAATGATGTTTCATAGAAAATGTGTGAACTTTTACCATCTCGCTGTGACTAGACTCTTATCAAATGAATCTCCTGTGATGAACATTGCTCACTTGATATAAAGTGTGGAGTCCCTTTTTGTATTGTGTCAATGCCTTGTGTGATTAGATAACTTTGAACATTGTGTGCAATGACCCCTACAACTTGCGCAATGTTTCTAGTTAACTAAGTGATACAAGCACTTGAAATGATCTTAGGAAATAATTTTGAAGAATTGTAGTATACCTCTTTTGAGGCAAACTTTGTGATATGTGTGAACCTGGCTTGAACACTCTTGAGCATTATCTTTTTCTTGGAAGAAACTTGAACAATTATGATCCCTCTTTATCCATTTACCCATAACTTTGAGAAAGTGTGGTTTTGTTGAATCGACAATTTAGGCCAAAATCCTAAGTTGGGGGCGTGGTGAAAAGAGAAGTAAAAATAAGAAGTGTAAGAAATCCCTCATTGAGTAATGATTTTGAAAAATATGGACCCCTCCATGTAAAAACAAGAAAAAAAAGAAAGCAAAGAAAAAGAATGAAAGAAAGTTGTAAAATAAAGTTGTAGAAGTTGCAAAATAAATGGGTATCCGGTAATTCATATGAAGTTGAATAATAGGGTGGATTGTGAGCATGATCAAAATGTTAAAGAAAAGAAAGGAAGTGATGTTTGGACGACACTCCATGAATGTAGAAGCCACTAAGACTAAATGACGATACCTTTTCACGTAGCCCCGTTACAAGCCTTGGAAAGACCTTTGTGATATTGAGTGAGATGAAATGAATATTTATTAAAAAATAAGGGCAAACCTATGGGTGAAATCATTCATATTCATATTTGTGAGTGTAAGACTCGTATATGATTCCAAGTCTCTAAGGTTTTGAAAATTGTGTGTGAATACGGGATCACCTTTGTTGTGAGGGCATTTGAGTACCTTTGTTGAGCCTGAACTTGCATTTTAAGAAAGACTTGTGAACTTAAGTATCTTTGATAATGGTAAGTCACAATATGAATCTTTTAGTTCCCAATTGATCACTGGATAAATAAGTTGAACCATGTTGTGTGCATTCATGTTGAGTCTTATGCAGCACTAATTGAGACATCCCTTTTAGAAACTGTTGATCTTGAGTTTTACTTGAGTACAAGCAAAAGTTTAAGTTAGGGGTTTTGATGAATCAGAGATTTGAACTCATTTCGGGCTTTGTTTTTATATTTAGTGTCCTCATATGCTTAATTTGTTCCATAAACTGATGTTAAAGCCTTAGTTTTTGGGTATATTAAATGAGGAGGAAAACAAGGTCACTAACAGGCAAAAAGGAACAAAACATATTAAAGAAGTAAAGAAGGGCAAACATGATGATCACCAAGAGAACTTGGTGAATCATCGAGTGGCTATTTTGACCGTTTAAAGTTCCACTGTGCCAACCCTAAGGGAATAAACCATGTCGGCGATGGAAAAACGACAGTGGGTGAATCCCCAAGCAGTTCTGTGATGCAAAGAGTGATCGCCTAAAGTTACAAGACTTGATGATGTTGAGATCCAAGGTAAAAAGGTAATAAAAAAGCGAAAAGGGAGGTTCGTTGAACCACTTAGTGAACCCGACTTACCTCGCCTAATCGCCTTTTATGGCTTATTTTTGGCGACAATAAATTAGATTTTGAACATTTATTAAGAAAGGAAAATGAGTCTAGAAAAATGTTCTCTTGAATTTTTTGATTGTTTCTTAGTAGACTTAAAAGCTTTTTGAGACACGATTTTGAGATTTTTCAAGTGGGTTTCATTTTTTTTTCAATTTGAAGCATTGTAAAGGTTTTATTACTCTAATTTAGTTGATGGCTAATCGATTTGGTTACTGTTTTTACTCTTTTACGAGGTTTGGCTAAAACACCGATTCTTGGAGTGTGATCATGGGATTATGGGTTGAATTAGTTTATGGTATTGTTAATTACTAGTTTAAATTTTATATTAAAGTTGGTTTAATCGTTAATTGTGGTTTGATTTATGAATTGTAGGTGCAATGCAGTTCTCACCTTGTGTCCATAGCTTGCTTAAGAGAGAGGTCTTAGAACTAAGATTATTGATTAATGATTTGTAGGTATTGGATTGCGTTGGGTTCATCTCGAGAGAGTAAATCCTAAGCCTAATCCTACCCATCTAGCTCGCGAGAGGGGATGAATTAAGGTGTAGGTTCTTCTTCATTGATATGGTTGTTGATTATCATAAGAAATTACCTAATTCAGGATAGTTATTCGAGTGCAAGCTATCTCCCTTATAGTCTAGTCTACATACTAATTTTTAGCTATTACTAGTAGTTCCACTTACCCATATATTAAAATTTGCCTATAATCGATCACATCCCAAGAATTCCTCTCCTTCTTGTTATTCCAAATTGTTTGTGATTGCGTACTAGTTGATAAATGTAAACCAAAAAACCCCTCATATGACATTTTTATCACCCCTTTTTATTTGTTTCATGTCTTTTTTTGATAATTTCTTTTCCTATATCTAGTTAGATAACATTTGTACTTCTTGGTTGAATTTGAACACGTATCGCTCCCTATGAGATTCGACCCCAACTCAATTGTTGGGTTATGTATTTCTTAATGATCTTTTGTACTTATAAATGGATGGAGTGTATTTTATAAACGTTAAAACATCATCAGCACTATATTCATTGCAAGGGTCCAATCAAAACGTATCTAGTTAACATAAGATTCAAAATGCCAATTCAAAAACTCAGACAAACCAGTTTCTTCTTTCCATCATTAGCACAAGAAATATTTCTCATCATAAGAACTATTCATGACATCAATATTGAACATAGTCTATCCTCGAACATTAACAATAAAAAGACAAGCATTCTAGAAGCTATCATCCCACATCGTGAATGAAATATAGAGAGACAAAAATGAGACCACCCATAAAACTACTACAATATAAGCTTCAATAATAAAAACGAAAGACTAAAAAGGACAAAATACAATCACAAGGGGAATACTAACACAAGTTTTCTCACCCCACTAAATCTTAAAATAGTGTCCTTAATGCAGTATCAAAAAATGTAAGTACGGGAGGAGAATTATAAAAGTCTCTCTGACAGGCTATGCCTATGATATCCTCTTATCTGGAGTCTTAGAAGGGACAAAATCATGCTTGGCATTAGTGCCTACTAAGATAATCACATGATACATCATAGAAAGCCTAATCGGGGCACCAATGCCCGGTACATCAATGGGAGAAAGGGTGGAATCAAAAAAACTCTACTCGCCCCAATTGTTGAGATCTTCTTATGGGATCTCTCTAACGTAACATGTTGCATCAGTGTCATAACACTATATTTCTCATCTTTCTCTCTCTATAACTCCTCATCAGTGTCATAGCAATACATTCTCATCTTTCTTTCTCTGTAACTCCTCATCACCAGTCTCTTTAGTTGACACAACATCAACATCATCATCAACTGTCTCCTTCTCATCAACATCAAAAATCATAGTAGAATGAACAGTATATGTTGCTCAGCCACACTAGTAGGAAGATAAACACTCGACACAGACTCAAGTGCATTGGGAAAGGGAGCCTGACCACATAACATATATATAGATATTTGTAGACTTCAATGTACTAAATCAATCCATAGAGTGTGTATATCAGCCCTTATTGTAGCCACTACATCTAAATTACCCTTTCTCTTCTCGCAGGACTCTATCCTCATGTGCGGTTATGTAACCTCTAATCGCGCAACACTACGATGGCCTCACACTGATCCAACTTTTCTCCCAAATGACCCAATACAACCTCTATTTTCCCTTTCAATTAAATTGCACATCTCATTCTCAACCCTAGCAGCCCTAACATTCAAAAACCGTTCAAGATTGTGTATTTGATATATCAAGCCTAGGTCAAGGGGTTGAGATACTGGACAATGGGAAACTGCAGTAGTAGAGGTAGGTTTTATAAATCAAGTTTGGGATGTACTTGAAGGCTCCATAGAAGGAGAAAATTAAGTGTCCTCTCCCTTAAGTGTGGTAGGATCGACAATTGCAGTGGTATCAAGAGGTGGAGGCTTTCTCTGAGCTACGTTAGCTCTGAAATATTCCGCCTCAGTCCTACGAATGTCACTTGAGGAGGATGGGGTGATACTCACATCAATCCTCTCCTTAAAAGGAACTCTTATATCCTCACAAAGTTGTATGTCTAGACGGGGAACAAGAGAGTTTTACTCCATATGAGATCTCATACTCTCCTCAACTATAATAGCACCTACGCTTATATCTTACCGATCCATAATGCTACCAACAAAACAATCATCGAAAGCCAACGAATCGACTCATTTTGGGATATCATGGAATTTTTACTAATAAAGCCAAACCAATATCGTGTGGGATGTTTATATATTTCTTTTCTATTCTCACTCCATAAACCAACCATGGAAGGGAGATGTTAGAAATGAGTGTGCCAACCTCCTCTTGATGCGTTGAGGACCTTTTTAAATAACATCTTGTAGAGATCATATTTGGTACCTAGAAGTGTTGATTTTTCTTGCGCTACATGGTACAATTACACCATGAACTTCCACTTCCTCCAATGAATTCCAAATTGTGCCCTTTGTTTTCTTTAGTAAGGCCATTTCATATGCCTCATAGAATTCATGGACCAAGGCTAGGACATAGAGATGTCAAAATTAGGTGAACCTCTTAAACCCGTAAGATTGAATAGTATCCCATATGGCCGAGTAGTCACTCATGACTCCATTAGTGGAGAATTATGTCTCCTTAAAAATCATACATACTCGAACAACCTTGAGCCGTTTAAGGGTCCTTGGAGCGATAATTTTGAGAACATGGGATATCAGTGCCTGAGCTTGAGGAGCTTGTATTAACTTGGACCTGACATCCATCCTTTTTCTGGTAACCACCCTCTTTGGCTGTGCACTCAAACATGTAGAAGATGGCGAAGTAGTTTGTTGTTGGCGAAAAGCCTCACACGACTCAGTGATAGAGATCTCTTATTCTTTTCCAATGGAGAAGGAGGAAAAGACTCTTGTTATAACTCTGAATCAGAGGGAACCACTCATTTTCCTTTTGTTTTGGACATTTCATGCAAAACACAATAATTCAAATACAAATCTTGTGAAGGTTCATTGAAATCAAAATTAAAATAAATATAGTTGAAAAGTAGGTTCTAAGGCTCGCCGACTAGGAAGTTGATTCACCTAACAAGTTAGGCTAGCCCAGGTGAGCTCTTATACGTTCAAATTTACACTTAAAGTAAAAATTATAAACGGTCGTGTCAATTGATAGAACTCAACTAGAGGCGAGGTCAATCTCACAGTGAATTTCCTTACAAATAAGGTTTCACTATCGCATTTATTCAAATGTGGTTATGATCTCCTAAGCAAATAGTAACTGAAAGTAAAATTAGGTTTAGTTGAGAAGTTCTAATTACCAAAACTTGCAGTAAACCTTCAGATTCACAGTTACAAAATGATCTTGTCGTAGAATTGATTCAGTTAATTTTAAGAAACCAGGTTTGTATTCACTATGACATGAGTCATAATGCTCTTTTGTAATTTGAGTGTCATACAAATCAATGTCTAATTAACCAATGCGAGTTGAATTTATCTGACGCTTATCATCCTACTTAGACAATGAAAACTTCTATTCTCTTGAACTCAAAGTGTTAACAACGTTGAATCTAGCTTATATTAAGATGGTGTTAAATCTCTTCTCTCATACTCCATATTTAACTCCAATTCGTTAACTTAGTCCATATTTTTCCTAATTGTTGTTTTTCTCTCAAACAAACAATAAATACGAGATCGTCTAAAGCGTGTACTCAATAGACTGAAAGGTGGTTGAAAGCCGTAAACTACAGGTTGTGAACAAGATCACCTTCTACTTGTTTTACAGAATCACAACTAGATTATAGTCGTAGATCCCGCAATCTTGGTCGTGGTATTTAACCACTCATGTTCTCACATAAAGAAGTAGTAATGAATTATGAAAGCATACTAAGAATCACTTACGATAATAGACAGCAGAAAAACCATTCCTTCAGTAAGCTGATAGTTTGAAACTAATGACAAGAATCGAAAAACTCAAAGATGCATGAACAAAGCTTGATATATTTCTATCATTTCTCAAAAGTAATATAACCAATAATACATGTAAAAACAACCTAATAATTCAAAATAGAATGTTTTAAATGAGTCCTAATCAAATTAGGACTGAATAGTTGGGCCCTTTCACGGTCACAATCACGGTCCATGAATCCATCCATGAACTTCCCTTAGAGAGTCTCAAAAGTTGTTCTTCAATCCTAATAACTGGAACCTGCATCATGAACTGGGATACAAATCGTCATAGGGACCACGACCCATGAAGACGTACGTGGTCTTTCCTGGGAACTCCTAAAGTTTTGGGTCTTCAATAATGCACTCTGGAATCTACGTCACGTCAAGCATGACAGACCGTACTGAGGACCACAATGTGAAGTGGCTCATGGTATTTACTTGAGTTTCACTTGTCATTCAGCTCCTCAACTTTTTTGCGAAAAGTTTCACCACCACGAGCAAAGCGGACCATAGGGAGGACCACAGTCCGTGAAGTTGGTCGTGGTCTTTACTTGTCACTTTCATCTTTAGCCCCTCTTTAGTCCTTCATACTAGTTCAGTTCACGGACTCAACCAGAGACCGTTAAGACAGTCACATTCCGTGAAGTTGGCCATGAACATCTCTTGATAATCATCAATTTCAGCTTATATTACCACTTTCCTACATATGCCAAGATTTTTCTACACAATTAACAAACACATTAAACCATACAAAAACACACTCAATGCTAGTATTAATCCTTAGTTTTTTTTACTTATCAAATGTGCCAAGATATCGCGGAACATCAACACCTTTAACTTAGAACCATTATTTGTCCTCAAGTGATGAGATAAACAGTATAACCAATCCCCCAAAATATTTTTTGTAAAATTGTTTACACCATGCAACACTATTTTACACACAACTTGTATCTTAAAACCTTGAGTTCAAAATGTAAGGATCAATATATGAAATCTCATTACTTACAGTCAATCATTCTTATATCTGTGAATTATCATGTCACGATCGGGGAGCACCCCATAGAAGTAACCGGTGTCTTCGTCCTCCAAGAGGACTTAGACTATCCCTTAGCATTCATCATTACACATCATAGGTCAAAAATGCGGAAAATTTAAAAATTTTATATTTGGAGGTATACATATCTCTAACATATAATATAGGGAGTTCACCTAGACTTCTCACATAGGGAGCTTACTTAGGCTTCTCGTTTAATCAATATAATCAATATGTAAGGATTTAGTCTAATATCTTCTCACATTAAACCATCTAAAACAAAGTACAACATTCGGGCATAACCCTTATACAAACTCATATTGCCATACTTGGTTTACAACAATGTCATCAAAGAATAGGAAACAAATGAATGTGTTTAGACAATAGCAACACTACTAAGGTAGAGTAAATAAAAAAAATCCTTGAACGGGAGGACTCACCAATAACTTGGAGGAGAAGTCCAAGTCTTCTTACAATGTGGCCAAGAAGTTCTTCAATGGTCGGAACCTACAATGTTTGGGAAAAAGGGAAGAAATATGGGATAGTACAAAACACATGTATTAAGTATGGTTCCTACGCATAAAATTATCAATACATTATAAAAGGCACAATTTAGTTAAAACCATGCATTATGTTCAATAACTCAACATGCACATATATGGAACATTATAAGTCAACCCAATATGATATTAACCCAACACATAAGCAAGTCAACACAATACATGTGCAATCCCAAGAATAGAAATCCATAACCCTATCCAAAACTAAACGTCACATTAAGTCACTTACTACATGCATACAACATAATCTCATACTTTACCGTAATGCTTGATTCATAAGTTCATATAGAATTTGACATAAAGAACATGTAACAAACTTAATCATAAAAGAACCCTACTAGAACTATCCCTAAGGATCCCACATGTACAATGTCACACCCAGATTCTGGAATCCGAATGAAACCGACATCGTTAACCTCTCAGAGGTTGCGGACAAGCCTCTTCTTAGCTTTCATAACAATCACATAGTTAAATTTGCGGAAAATTTGAAACTTTTAGAACATAATTAAGTATACATAGACTTCATAAAATTACTGTATAGAGTGATATTCTAATAAGCTCAAACTAAAGCAACAATCTATTAAAGATTAAACAATCGAAATAGAGAATCATCATCATCATAATAATAATTTGCCAATCGGCCTTATTACAAACGCTTGAACAAATGTTTGAAATGAAACTTTAGGTACTACATCCACCAGCTATGTCTATTTTACTAAAGCTAGAATAATAAAGTGTAGCATCCTCGAACTCAAGAGTACCTGCCAAAGTCTGGAGATTGCTAATCCAAACTGCTTCGTGGAATCTTCAATCTTCTCTAGAACCTGCACCTATAAAAATAGTAATAGTATATGGGGTTAGTACACACTTGTACGAAGTATGGGTGTATGCACATAAACACATGAGGACTATGCATGATCAAGGAAAGCTCCTCCTAAAGCAACATGCCGTTTTTGGAAAGTTAAGTCTCTTTACTTTCTTAAAATTAGTATTTCTGATTTATGCTATGAACATGACATGTTCTCATGCAATTAAGGCATACAACTCGTATTATATTTGAACATAAGACCTTGGAATCATGATCATAATTTTAGAACAACTTACACGAAAATTTATATTTTTTCTCCCTCTAAGCCGAGAGCTCCTTTTCCGACACTTAGATTATTCTTCAGTCATTTTTTCTTTCAGTTGGGTAGTTCAATGATCTACTTTAATCTTATGTCTTACTTACAAGTGCAATGATTCATTATAGTCCCATACCTACAATGAATCGAGTAAGTAATCCCAAAGACTCAAGAAATGATATGGCTACCTTACTTACAAGTTATATCTTTTATTCTTGTTAAATTGGCATAAGTCTTTATAAGCCAATATTTATTAGCTATGCCCATTATGTGGTTGTTTGCATAGTATAAGTATATTGGGGCATTGATTAGCCATTACGTTTTTCTCCCCTTTATTGACATAATATAAGAAGTCATTATAAGCAAATCTTTATTGGCTATACCCATGACTTGTTAAAACTTCATTCTTATCAAAACTGGTGATTGATATTCTTCAGCTCTTACTTTCTTAGTTCACTGTGAACTTATGTTTCTACTTCTTTGCTCTGTTGTTCACTGTGAACATGCTACTTTCATTCTTTCTTACTTTCTTTAAAGAGTTTTTTAGCATTAATGGAGTAGATCATGCGAGCAAACATGAAATCCAGTGTCTCCCCCACACCGAAAAGAGGTGATTCACCGGTTAAGGTGAACCAAGTTCTGTGTCTACCCCACACCAAAAAGGGGGGTTCACCGGCTAAAGTGCAACCAAGCAGTGTCTTCACTACACCGAAAAGAGGGGTTCACTACTAAAGTGAACCGGATACTTTACTGATCTATAATCGACATAGATCATGTGAGCTAAACATGAAATTTGTGTCTTCCCCACATCGAAAAGTGGTGGAATCAGCGACCAAAGTGAAATCGAACTGCCAACATTCTTTGGCGGAGGCTTCCACCCGCTAGTACCCCTATGATGTCAAACATAGTTTGAAGACTAGGATACATACTAAGACTACTTGTCCACCTTGGTGGTAGCCTCGTCTCATGACACTTACATGTGCTGGTACAAGCTCATTGCTAGTCGCTAAGCTCAGATTTACTTTACTTTCTTATATCTTATAGTTTATCGCAAACATTATGGAATCTTACTTCTAGTTATGAGATATACTTAACTCTATGGATGAATGGTCATCCCTTTCTTTGCTTGATGAATATGAACTTAGGTCATACATTATCATCATGGTGCGAGTGAGACTTGTCTCACGGACTCTGGCACCCTTTTATGTGAGTATTTTTGACGTAATAGATTAAGTGTAACTGAGACTTGCCTAACTTCTTTTAACACTCTATATTAGGTCAATTTAATAACTTAAGCTTTTATTTACTTCTTTACTCACCTTAACTTGTTCAACGTTCATTGGTAGTTTTGTACAATTCTCTATGAAAGTTATAACTACTTATACAATGCTATTGCGTTCAGAAGTTCGTGTGGATAGGATATGTTGGGACTTGTCCCATAGATTGCCATACCATATGTTATGAGTTAATTAATGGATATATTGGTATTACTATTATATGTTTTGGAAATAATATGTTGGACATAGTTTTGCTAGCCAATTTATTTGCATAAATTACAATTTCATAGATACTTGTAATAACAATGTCACTTGCCTTGCCAATCACTTCATAAATAAATTATAATAAACTATCATGATTAACAATCCAACTTTTAACCTTATATTAGCATATGAGACAATTAAAATGAACACTCATAACAATTTCATCTTCTCGAACACAAGTAGGCATTACAACACTTTAACGTTCATGTAGATAACACCCTAAGTATACGGATCTAACATGTAGGTTTCAGTCGACAATAAAATCATCGAAACATGCACATAATAATCATTTAACACCACATACCAACAACATGCTCGAAATTCACATCATACAACTTGCAAGAATCTGAAATCGGGAGAACTAGGGAGATAAACATGCGATTCATTGGAAATAACCCTAGTTTCGATATTCTTGATTGCGAAAACGTTTGAAAATCCTTTTTTAGAAATAATTCCGGGAGAGAAAAACCATACCTTATGTAGAATTGAATCTACGAAGATCACCTTGCACTTTTTCACAAAATCTTTGAAGAACTTCTTGAGATCCTCTAAGGAGAACTTTTTTTTTCTTCCGTTTCTTTACTGCTTTTAGGTCATGCGTTTCTTAGTGAATGATCGTGAGTCTAGGTCTAGAAACTGAATATTTAGTAATTTAACTTTGACCAATTAACTTAATTAATAAATCAATTAGCTAATTTACTAAAACGCACCTCCTAAATTGACTAGAATTAGAAGAACACTTGACTTAACCGAAAGCTGGAAATTGCTTAGTGGTTTCGGTTTTTACCAATTAAATTAATTAATTAAGTTGCTAATTTAATTAATTAGGTAAACTAAGGTAATTACTAAAGTACCTTTAGGTTGTTAGGACCATAACCATCCCTTTGGACCATCCTAGGTTAGGTACAAGGATATTTCTTAGTTAGTTACTTGTCTAGTGTAAGAAATTCGGTTTGACCATTTAAATAAATTAATTAATTTATTAATTTAATTAATTAAGTTATCTACAGTAATTACTAAAGTACCCCTAAGTCACTAGGACCATAACCAACCCTTTTGGATCATCCTAGGTTAGGTGTTAGGATGTTTCTTGAGTTAGTTACTAGGTTAGTTTAAGGATTTCTGTTTGACCATTTAAATTTATTAATTAAGTTGCTAGTTTAATTAATAAGTGACCTAGGATAATTAATAAAGTACCCCTAAGTCATTAGGACCATAACCAACCCTTTTGGACCATCCTAGATTAGGTACTAGGATGTTTCTTGAGTTAGTTACTAGGTTAGTGTCACCCGGTTAGGCTTCGGTTGCTGGGTGCACTAGTTAGTTTATTTCGGTTAGTACTAGGTTAGTTAGTTATTTAGGTAAGTTAATTATAGCCTAGAGTTGGTTAGGAAGTTCATCCCTACATGGCTGGACCCCAACATGTGCACCTGCCCCTAATCGCCCTAATCACCCTAACCGAATTCGTGCACATGTGCTTACACATATGTTGCAGATGTGCTTGCACATGTGTTGCTTCTCATTTCTTGTTGTCCCAAGGATACTCATTATATCCTTGGGCACTTCTTATTGTACATGATCATTTTAAATGATCATTTGCTATGGTACCTAGGATTGACACTTGGATGCCTCGTACATAATTTGTGGGATCTATGAAATGAAAATTTTATTAGCTTAGGGTCTTCATTGCAGGTACAATTCTTAATCAAGACTGGATTATATTTTAAGTACTTGTGTATACATAGAAAATTGGCTAACACCCTTCAGCCAATATTCTATAATATGCCAAATATTTCTCAATATTGGGCATTGGGATGCCTATGTACCCCAATACACATTCTTAAAGCTTTACTAGGCTCTTCACTAGTCATGTACATTTTCTGGAATGTTATTATCCCCCCTTAGGAACATTCATATCCGAATGACACTACACATCATTTTGAAACAAACAGGGTATTTTTGAAAAACACATCAACATACTTGAAACTTTACTCTTTGTGAATATCTGATTCACAAGTTACTCTGGATGATGCACATCACTCAAAGCTTATCTGAAGCTTCATCTATGAGATTGAGGAACTTCCTTATCAATCTTACATTAACTCAATGCACATCACAACTCATGCAACACAAAAATGATGTCAATGCTATACAAAAATAGCAACATGAATGCAAGCATGAACTCATATTAATTCATATAGTGCAAGTATAAAACACACAGTTATGGACTTAGAAAACACCAAAACTTACTAATGGACTAAAATTTAGAGTTTCTTAAACAGACTCAGACTAAGGAAGAGTATATCTAACCTCAAGGACTGAACAAGTGAGGGTAACAGGATCTCAATCAACTGGGTAAGACCTCCAGGCTTAAGATGTTAGGCCTTAACCTGTTGGCAATTTGGGTACTCCTCCACAAACTTAGAAATATCTCACTTCATACCTTCCCACAAATAGATCTCCTTGAGATCATGATACATCTTGAACTTCATTCACTATGGACACACAGTCTATGGAAGGAACTTCATGTTATAAGTCATCGACTCTGACTAAGTGTTATAAATACCCCTTAGATAACATCTTATTGGCTTTAAGATGGGAAACTATTTGGCCTGCTGGATTTGAACTACACCCTTCCCATTTTTGGTCTAACTCATTAGGAAACTGAAACCTTACTACCCTGTTTCTACAATCTATGGTAGCATAACACTTATGGAGACAATCGATACCCAAAATTATATCGAAGTCAAGCATGGTTAATTCTATTAGGTCAGCATAGGTAACTCTATCAATAATAGTCATCGGGCAATCCGTATATACCCTTTCAGCTCTAATGTTGTCTCCTATGGAAGTACTTACTAGAAAAGTTTCATGCAAGATCTCAGGTTGCAAGTCAAATTTACTAGCTACTAAAGGAGTAACAAAAGACAAGGTGGATCCTTGATCTAACAATGCATACACAGGAAAAGAAAAGACATGCAAGGTACCAGTGACCACATCAATTGACTTTTCCTGCTCCTCTCTACCTTTCAAAGCATAGAACCTTAATCTGGCGCCTTAGACCAACTCGGCCATCCCAACATCCTGGTGAAATCTCTTAGTCTGCTAGCCATGGTGCTAGCATATGGGTTCTCCCTGGGAGCACCCTCTCTAGTGGTCTGGGCTGTGATAGCATGTGCCTGAGCAGTGATGGCTTAGGCCATTTGAACAAGTGAT
Organism: Solanum pennellii; assembly: GCF_001406875.1. NCBI lineage: Eukaryota > Viridiplantae > Streptophyta > Magnoliopsida > Solanales > Solanaceae > Solanum > Solanum pennellii. The sequence goes on along the minus strand of NC_028641.1, from coordinate 17,012,875 downwards.
GCTCTCACTTCTCCATCCATCAACGCAGCCAGGTTGAAAGACACTTGCACTCTAGCAGCTGGGGCTTGAGGAGGATCTTGCTTTCTCCCAGCATCTGCTTCTTTAACTCTCCTGCCTGCGTTTCTTCTTGTGTTCATTCTTCTACACCCAAACATAATAAGGAAGTCCGATGCTGGAATAACACAACATGTCAAAGCTCTACACAACACGATAAAGAGTAAAGAGAATATTCCTAACATCATTAAGTCTCTAAGTCATGGTTGTGGTGAACTTCACAACCATAAGCTAGAAACTATAGAACATGGTTATTTTGAGCCTTAGTTCCTTGGTAATTTAACCTCATGATCTGATACAAGGTTTGTCACACCCAGATTCTGGAATCCGAATGCAACCGGCGTCGTCAACCTCTCAGATGTCGCAGACAATCCTCTTCTGCTTTCATCACAATCATATAGTTAAATTTGCAGAAAATTTAAAACTTTTAGAACATAATGAAGTATACATAGACTTCATATAATTACTATATAGAGTGATATTCTAATAAGCTCAAACTAAAGCAACAATCTATTAAAGTTTAAACAATCGAAATAGAGAATCATCATCATAATAATAATAATTTGCCAATCGGCCTTATTATCAACGCTTGAACAAATGTTTGAAATGAAACAATAGGGACTACATCCACCAGCTATGTCTATTTTACTAAAGCTAGAATAATAAAGTATAGCATCCTCGAACTGAAGAGGACCTACCAAAGACTGGAGATCGCTAATCCAAACTGCTTCGTCGAATCTTCAATCTTCTCTAGAACCTGCACCTATAAAAATAGTAATAATACGTGGGGTTAGTACACACTTATACGAAGTATGGGTGTATTCACATAAACACATAAGGACTATGAATGATCAAGGAAAGCTCCTCCTAAAGCAACATGTCATTTTTGGAAAGTTAAGTCTCTTTACTTTCTTAAAATCAGTATTTCTGATTTTTGCTATGAATATGACATGTTCTCATGCAATTAAGGCATACAAATTGTATTATATTTGAACATAAGACCTTGGAATCATGATCATAATTTTAGAACAACTTACATGGAAATTTATATTTTTTCTCCCTCTAAGCCGAGAGCTCCTTTTTCGACACTTAGATTATTCTTCAGTCTTTTTTTCTTTCAGTTGTGTAGTTCAATGATCTCCTTTAATCTTATGTCTTACTTACAAGTTCAATGATTCATTATAAGTCCCATGATCTCCTTTAATCTTATGTCTTACTTACAAGTGCAATAATTCATTATAGTCCCATACCTACAATGAATCGAGTAAGTAATCCCAAAGACTCAAGAAATGATATGGCTACCTTACTTACAAGTTATATCTTCTATTCTTGTTAAATTGGCATATGTCTTTATAAGCCAATATTTATTAGCTATGCCCATATGTGGTTGTTTGCATAGTATAAGGATATTGGGGCATTAATTAGCCATTACGTTTTTCTCCCCTTTATTAACATAATATAAGAAGTCATTATAAGCCAATCTTTATTGGCTAATACCCATGACTTGTTAAAACTTCATTCTAATCAAAACAGGTGATTAATATTCTTGAGCTCTTACTTTCTTAGTTCACTTTAAACTTATGTTTCTACTTATTTAATCTGTTGTTTACTGTGAACATGCTACTTTCATTCTTTTTTACTTTCTTTAAAGAGTTTTTTAGCATTAACGGAAGTAGATCATGCCAGCAAACATGAAATCCAGTGTCTGCCCCACACCGAAAAGAGGTGATTCACCGGTTAAGGTGAACCAAGTTCTGTGTCTACCCCACACCAAAAAGGGGGGTTCACCGGCTAAAGTGCAACCAAGTCAGTGTCTTCCCCACACAAAAAAGAGGGGTTCATGGCTGAAGTGAACTGGATACTTTCTTGATCTATAACCGACATAGATCATGTGAGCTAAACATGAAATCCGGTGTTTTCCCCACACCAAAAAGAGGTGGAATCAGCGGCCAAAGTGAAATCGAACTGCTAGCATTCTTGGGCGAAGGCTTCCACACGCTAGTACCACTATGCTGGCAAACATGTTCGAAGACTAGGAGGTATAAGGAGACTACTTATCCACTACTTACATGTACTGGCACAAGGTCATTGCTAGTCTATTGGTGCTAAGCTCAAATTTACTTTACTTTCTTATCTCTTAGAGTTTGACTGAAATATTATGGAAGCTTGCTTATAGTTATGAGATTTACTTAACTCTATGGATGAATGTTCATCCCTTTCTTTGATGGATGAATATGAACTTAGGTCTTACATTATCATTATGGTGCGAGTGAGACTTGTCTCACGGACTCTGGCACCCTTTTATGTGAGTATTTTTACGTAATAGATTTAGTGTAATTGAGACTTGTCTCACTTATTTTAACACTCTATATTAGGTCAATTTCATAACTTAATCTTTTAGTTACTTCTTTACTCACCTTAACTTGTTCAACGTTAATTGATAGTTTTGTACAATTCTCTATGAAAGTTATAACTACTTATACAATGCTATTGCGTTCATAAGTTTGTGTGGATAGGGTATGTTGGGACTTGTCCGATAGATTGACATACCGTATTTTATGAGTTCATTGATGTAGATATTTGTATGACTTTACATGTTTTGGAAATAATATGTTGGACATAGTTTTGCTAGCCAATTTTTTGGCATAAAATACAATTTCATAGATACTTGTAATAACGATGTCACTAACCATGACAATCACTTCACAAATACATTATAATAAACTATAATTCTAAAATAGACAACTTTTAACAATATATTAGATATGAGACAATTCAATGAACACTTATAACAATTTCATTTTCTCGAACACAAGTAGGCATTACAACACTTTAACGTTCATGTGGATAACACCCTAAGTATGCGGATATAACGTGTAGGTTTCAGTCAACAATAAATCATTGAAACATACACATAATAATCAGTTAACACCACATACCAACAACATTCTCAAAATTCACATCATACAACTTGCAAGAATCGGAAATCGGGAGAACTAGGGAGATGAGCATGCGATTCATTGGGAATAACCCTAGTTTGATATTCTTGATTGCAAAAACGTTTGAAAAGCCTCTTGTATAAATAATTTCAGGAGATAAAACCCATTATGTAGAATTGAATCTACGAAGAACACCTTGCACTTTTTCACGAAACATTGAAGAACTTCTTGAAATTGCCTAAGGAGAACTTTTGTTTTTCTTGCGTTTCTTTCTTGCTTTCAAGTCGTGCATTTCTTAGTGAATGATCATGAGTCTAGGTCTTGGAACTGAAAATTTAATAACTAAACTTAGACTAGTTAACTTAATTAATAAATCAATTAGCTAATTTACTAAAACGTCCCTCCAAAATTGACTAGAATTAGAAGAACACTTGACTTAACCGAAATCTGGAAATTGCTTAGTGGTTTCGGTTTTGACAAATTAAATTGATTAATTAAGTTTATAATTTAATCAATTAGGTAACCTAGGGTAAATAATAAAGTACCCCTAAGTTGTTAGGACCATAACCAACCCTTTGGACCATCCTAGGTTAGGTACTAGGATGTTTCTTACTTAATTACTTGTCTAGTGGAAGGATTTAGGTTTGGCCATTTAAATTAATTAATTAAGTTTGTAATTTAATTAATTAAGTAACCTACATTAATTACTAAAGTACCCGTAAGTCACTAGGACCATAACCAACCTTTTTGGACCATCCTTGGTTAGGTACTAGGATGTTTCTTGAGTTAGTTACTAGGTTAGTGTCACCCGGTTAGGTATTAGGTTGCCGAGTGAACTAATTAGTTTATTTTGGTTAGTCCTAGGTTAGTTAGCTAGTTAGGTAAGTTAGTTAGAGCCTAGATTTGGCTAGGAAGCTGAGCTCCACATGGATTGACCCCCATATGTGTGCCTGCCCCTAACAGCCTTAACCACCCTAACCGAATTCTTGCACATGGGTTGCACATGTGTTGCTGCTCATTTCTTTTTGTACCAAGGATCCTCGCTATATTCTTGGGCAGTTCTTACTCTACATGATTATTTTAAATGATCATGTTCTATGGTACCTTGGCTTAACACATGGATGCCTCGTACCTAATTTGTGGGATCTATGAAATGAAAATTTTATTAGCTTAGGGTCTTCATTGCAGGTACAATTCTTAAAAAAAGCTTGGATTATATTTTAAATACTTGTATATACATAGAAAATTGGCTAACACCCTTAAGCCAATATTCTATAATATGCCTAATATTTCTCAATATTGGGCATTGGAATGCCAATGTACCCTAATACACATTCTTAAAAATTTACTAGGCTCTTCACTAGTCATGTACATTTTCTGGAATGTTACATGCAATAAGTAAGACAAGTCCCATACCCTCCCTCACCCTATGTAGTAACCTTTAAGACAAGCCCTAATAATAGTTCACATACTTGACTTGTTCATTTACCTTATTACATTAGGGAAGAAGTGCAATAAACGACATGAGACTATATGAGCTACATGGAATCATGTGTTCTCCTCCCACACCAAAAAGAGAGGGTTAAGTCTTTCCTAAGGTGTAACATTGTACATAGCTATCTAGGTGGATCCACTAAGATATAGTCCTACATGGTCACATAGTTAAGGGTCAAGGAGATTTCTTCAAGAAACCTTGACTGGCTAGACGTGGAGGTTTTCATCTTATGAGACAACACACATCTTGGGAATCCAGACTTCGTGAAGAAACCCATGTGGGAGGCCGGACTTACTAATAGTGAGACCTCCATGTCATTTACATGCCCTTTCGTTTCTAAGAATTTGTTTCCTTTAGTAGTCATCATACCCTTCATACAAAATCACATTAGTCTCTTCTAGACCCCTATGTGAATATTTCATCATAATAGTGCATAGGTATTCATAAGTGAGAACTACCCTTTCACTTTAGAAAACCACATACAAGTGAGTAAACCTCTCACTCTCCACTTTATTATAATCATGAGAAGCTACTTTAAATCATATACTAATCATATCTTAACATACTTTCATACTTCATAGCCAATTCAAAAGTCTAGAATTAAGGATGAGGAATACTTACTATCAACATCACAACCACACATTAGACATAGAATCATTATTATCTAAGTAAATCATACTTCATAATTGAATTCAAGAATAATCAATCTTCATACCTTATTGCCCTGTCATTGCCTTCATACTTCAATTACCAATGAATACATAATTAATGCATAAACAAGTTAAATTCAAGAAGTAAGGCATAGCAATTATCATTCTACATAGTGATATAATCATCATCTTCCACAATTACCATAGAATTCCAAGATAAAGTGAGTTGAGGGAAGGACAAGGGTGCAAGGGGAAATCTTGAGTGATTATAAAAAATTAACCCTAATAACATAGTTAGACAGTGATAGAAGACCATACTTCGTCACAATTGAATAAAATTTTTGTTTTGAAAGGAGAACCCATGTCTAGATTGAAACCCTAGTCTTGGGGAAGTTTGAAAATCATAGTTGAAAGGGCCTCTTGGGGAAAGAAATCACAAGTTTGTAAGAAACCATACCTTATTGATGATCTTGACACAAATTTGAGATGAAAACCTTGTTGAATCGTCTTTGACTTGGAGATCTAGTGTTCCTTCAATGGAGGTTTGAGTTTGGGAAGAGAGAAGCTAGAGAGTAGTTAGACCTACGTGGGTTTTGGGAATTTTTAGAGGAGTTAGGCCAGTTTAATGAGTTGGAACCCTTAAATAGTCCCTAACCAACTTAATAACCACCCCTTAACCCCTAACAAATTAATTAGCTAATTAAGTAATTTAAGTAACCTTGACCGAAACTTGGTAGTTAACCAAGTCCTCAATCGACGACTCCTCGTCGAGTAGGCGTTGATCCAACCACAGACAGCCCTGGTCATCCGTGGTTTCGATCAGAGATTTGACTTCGAGCCCTCTTTGGGAATAATCTATGTCTTGGCAAATGACCTCCATCGACGGGCCGTTGAACCATCGACAGCTCGTCGATTAGCTCGTCGTTTGGCTACTGTCGATTTGACAGTTTTTGGGTCTAAATGTAGGGTCCTCTCCAAGGACTCTTAGGGTGGTCCTTGGAGATTCTTACCCACATGTATCTACCCTAGACACACTCTAATACGTGTTTAACACCTTTCCACCAAATTTCATTAAATTCTGACTCTTAAAACCCATTGAATCATGCCAAGGCACACTAGCACACATTTCACAATTCTCCGGATGACATGGTCGTTTCTTAACGTTTTGACTCTAACACATCCTACTTCGTTTGAATACATTATTTTAGACGCAGAAACAGTGTTTCAAGTCTTAGTGCATCATGTGAGGCTCTAGACCAAGTCATGAACTTTTGAAGTGTTACATTATCCCCCCTTAGGAACATTCATCCCCAAATGACAATAAAATATTTTTGTAAGGGATTAAAAAAAACTCAAGACTAGCAGCCCAACCAACAACATATAATCATCATGAGTCACATGTCGTAGGAGTAATTCACAACTCCATTCAACACATAAACATGACATTTACACCTAGCGACTCAAATCACATATAAGAGCTCAACATCACCACATGAGGAACTTCCATCTCAATATCAACATGAACTCAATATGACCATCAAGAGTCATTTATGTCAACCTTCTTTCAAAACACATTAACATGCTCAATACCATTTCATAGAGGCAACTATACACAAAACACAAATAAGTGAAATTTAAGCAAAAGAGCATTTTTCATGAAAAATTCATTTTTAGCATAAACCTTTACAAAGATATGCACATAGTAGCAAAGCAAGTAAAATTTACATAAAAATTATTTCCATTTTAAGGGAATCACTAACCTCAAATTTTGCTAGAATTTTGAGAAAAGAAATGAGGATAACAGAACTTCATGTCGGCCTCGTCCTCCCATGTTGCTCCCCCAACTAAGTGGTTTCTCCATATGACTTTTACAGAGACTACCTCCTTGTTCCTCAACTTTTTGACTTGGCGATTTTTAATTTCCACCGGATGGTGTTCATAGGCAAGGTTCTCATTCACACCTAACCCTTCAAGCGGAAGAATGGATACAAGGTCACATATACACTTCTTAAGCATGGAGACATGAAATACGGGGTGAACCGAGGCTAGTTCACTTGGTAACTCCAACTCATAATCCACCTTCCCGACCCATTTCACTATAGGGGCCCACATACCGGGGACTAAGCTTACCCTTTTTGCCAAATCTCATCACCCTTTTCATGGGTGAAATCTTCAAGTAGACCTTATCCCCTACTTCAAATTCAAGATATGTTCTTCTATTGTCGGCATACGAATTTTGTCGACTATTGGACATTTTCAACATATCCCTTCTAATTCGAACCTTCTCTATGGCCTCATAGATCATCTCGGGACAAAGGAGTGAAGACTCACCAACCTCAAACCACCCAATCGGAGACCTAAATCTCCATCCATAGAGTTCTTCAAAAGGTTCCATGAAGATACTCGGATCGTAGCTATTATTATAGGAGAAATCAATCAATGGTAGGTGATCATCCCAACTTTTTTTTTTGAAATCAATAACACAAGATCTTAGCATATCTTCTAGGGTTTGAATGGTACGCTCAACTTGACCATCCGTTTGGGGATGAAAAGCGGTTCTAAGCTTCACTTGAGTACCTAACCCTTTTTGAAAAGACTTCCAAAAATGAAAAGTGGACTGGGCACCTCTATCCAAAATATTGGACAAAGGGATACCATGCAAACGCACAATCTCGTCAAGGTACAACCTTACATACTCTTCTTCCAAATAAGTAGACTTAATGAAATAAAGTGAGCGGATTTCGTTAATCTATCCACAATAACCCATATTAAGTCATTTTGCCTACGTGTCCGAGGCAAACCCACTACGAAGACCAAAAGTCTTCCCCCTTCCAAGTAGGAACATCATTACTTGGGTCAAACCACTTGGCTTTTGATGCTCCGCCTTTACTTGTTTACAGTTTGGGCATCTAGCCACAAATTCCGCTATGTCCCTATTCAAACCTTCCCCCTAATAGACTTCTTGAAGATCACGATACATTTTGGTGGCACCAGGATGAATAGAATATCGGGACCCATGAGCTTCTTCTAAAATTTTACCCCTCAAGTTATCAACCTCCGGTACACACAATCTACCTTGGTAGCTAAGTACACCATCCCCCCTTGACAGAATGACTCATTAAACTTTCCAAGGACCACTCCTTCAACTCTATCAATGAAGGGTCAAGGTTTTGTTTAGGCTTCACCCAAACCACTAAGGACGATTCGGAGTTTTGGTGGACCATAAACCCACAATTTTGAGAATATTCCAACCGAACACCCAACCGAGCCAACCTATTGACATCTTTCACTATGTCTTTATTACCTTTTTCTACATGAGATACACTACCCATGGTCATACGGCTTAGAGCATCCGCAACCACATTGGCCTTGATGGGGTTGTAAAGAACACTTATGTCGTAATCCTTCAATAATTCCAACCATATTATTTTTCGGAGATTCAACTCCTTTTGAGTGAACACATATTCAAGAGTTCTTCTCATGCACCTTAAGTTGTCTAGAGGCATAGGCTACTAGCTTTCCATGTTGCATAACGACACAACCCAAACCTACTCGAGAAGAGTCACAATATACCACAAAACCCTTGGTACCTTCAAGTAAAGTAAACACCGGAGCGGAGGTAAGACTCAACCACTCAAATTTAACACTCTTTTGGGTCATGGTAGTCAAAGAAGGCAATGGACGCAAACCCATCCACAAACCTCCTATAATACCCAGATAAACACAAGAAAATTCTAATGTTAGTTGGATTCAAATGTGTAGGCCAATTCTTAACCGCCTTCGTCTTTCTTGGATTGGCTATTTGACCTCACTTGAGATAATATGACAAACGAACGCAACTAATCTTAACCAAAACTCAAATTTACTATACTTGGCAAATATTTAGTGTTCCTTAAGGACTTGCAATACTACCGCCAAATGATCCATATGTTCATCTTCACTTTTGGAGTACACCAAAATATCATCAATAAAGACAATCACAAAAAAGTCAAGGTAATCTCAGAACACCCTATTCATTAGGTCCATAAAAGCTGTCGGGGCACTGGTTAGACCAAAATACATGACTAGGAACTCATAATGACCATACCTAGTTTGTAAAGCCATTTTATGTATGTCCTCTCCTCTCACCCAAAGTTGGTGATAACCCAACCACCAGTCAGTCTTAGAAAAGTAGTTTTACCCTTGTAATTGATCAAACAAATCATCGTCGATCCTAGGGAGAAAAAACATGTTCTTTATAGTAACCTTGTTTTGTTGACGCTAGTCGATGCACATCCTAAGAGACCCATCATTCTTCTTTACAAACAACAAAGGAGCACCCCAAGGAGAAATACTAGGTCTAATGAAACCCTTGTCAAATAAATACTTGAGTTAAAGCTTAAGTTCTTGCAACTTGGCCGGAGCCATCCGGTAAGGAGGGATTGAAATAACTTTCATATTCAACAACAAGTCTATGCCAAAGTCTATTTCCCGTTAGGGTGGAACTTCGGGCAAGTCATCAAGAGAAAGACTTCTAGAAAATCCGTCACTAAAGGTACCGACTCAAATGGAGGAACATCGGATTCAAGGTCCTTGACCTTACAAAATAATGGAGACACCCTTTAGAGATCATTTTATAAGCTTTTAGACACAAAATAATTTGACCTGTAGGGATTGAGCTACCCCCCATCCATTCTAAGACGGGTTCATTTGGGAATTGGAACTTGACTACCCTTGTTATACAATCTATGGAAGCAAAACAAGCATGCAACCAATCCATCCCCAATATGACATCGAAGTCAACCATATCAAGTTCTATCAAGTCAAACCAAAGTAACTCTATTGGGAAATGATATTGTACAACTCCTAAAGACTCTTTGAGCCACCCACTGGGGTTGTAACCGAAAAAGTTCCCATTAGAACATCGGGTAATATATTGAACTTTCTAGATAATAGAGGGGTTACAAATGATACGGTAGCATCGGGATCTAGTAAATCATATATATTAATAGACAACACATGTAACATATCGGGTATGACATCGGGAAACACCTTTTTATTACCCCTAGAGCGGAGAGAATAGAAGCAATTATTTTTAGGAGCATCGGGATTGGGAGCACTTGCTTGTGCTTCAGAATTTCACTCCCTTGAGCCTTCATAGAAAGACAATCCTATTCATGTGACCACTCTTTCCATAACCATAGAAATTTCCCGTACCAACTAGACATTTGCCTTCATGTTTTCTACCACATTTAGCACAACTAGACTTTTCAACATAAGGACCACTACCTTTCTTCTCTTTAGCCTTGGGTGTAGACCCTTTACCTTGGTTTATACTTGGAAAGGTAGAACGTCTTTGATTGGGGAAACTCTTCTTCAACATTGACTTATCTTGCACCTCAAATCTAGACTTAAAAGAATTTCCATCTTCGGCCCTTGTCCTCTTCATTTCACTACAAACTTGTTTAATCTTTTGCTCCTCAATTTGTTCGGCATGAACCATGAGAAGAGATGTCCATGATAGAAACCAACATAGCCGACCTATATTCATTAACCACAAGATCGGATACCCCCATAACAAATTTGCTCATCTTAGCCCTAGAATCCACCACCATAGTAGGAGCATACTTGGATAGTTGAGTGAACTTGAGACTATACTCCTTCACACTCATACCCCTTTGGTGAAGGTTGATGAATTCTTGCATTTTCCACTCCCTTAGTTCCAAGTAAAAAAAGCTATCAAGGAAAGCTGTCTTGAAAGATCCCCAAGTAATCCGACTTTCTCAAACCAGCCTCTCATCCTTACATTGCTCATACCAAACTTGAGCCACATCTTTGAGTTGGTAGGCAGCTAGTTCTGGCTTTTCTTGAGAAGACATCCCCATGACATATAGTACCTTGAACACTTCATCAATGTACCCTTGCGGGACCTCCTCCACATTGGAGCCAAAGAAAGTAGGAGGATTCATCCTTGTGAAATCCCTTATCCTTGAAGCGGTTGTGGTAGCATTGGGGTTCACTTGGATCCTAGCATCCCTAGCAACTTGAGTAGCCAACACTTGAGTCAGGATATGAATGGCCACCCTTATATTAATATTAGACATAGCCCTTACTTCAATAGGAACTTGAGGGTTTTAGGAGCCAGAGGGGAAACCGCCTCATTCACATTCTCCTCTTTGACCCTTCGAGCGTTGTTCCTTCTTGTATTCTTGGCCTATAAGCACAAGAAAGAGATTAGAAGATAAGGACATGTAGAGTTAAGACTTTAGAGGCATAACTTCAAGAATACCAACAAAGTGAGATTTTCCTAAGCATCACATAGCCTCTCTTTCATAAGTGTAACACACTTCACAATTATCAACAAGACTCTACTTGACGTGGTTTTAGTGAGACATCAATCCTAAGATTATTTGATCTCATGCTCTGATACGAAGTTTGTCACGACCGAGGAGCATCTTTTAGAAGCAACCGACATCTTCGTCCTCGAAGAGGACTTAGACTAGCCCTTAGCATTCATCATTACACATCATAAGTCAAAAATACAGAAAAATATAAAACATTTTACATATTGAGGTATACATATACCTCTCATATATCATATATGGTGTTTATTTAGACTCTTTGCATATGAAGCTTACATGGGCTTCTCGTTTAATCAACATAATCAATACATAATGATTTAGTCTAATATATTCTCACATTAAAAAGTCTAAAATGAAATACAACATTCAAGAATAGGAAAGAAATGAATGTATTCAGACAATAGAAACACTACTAAGGTAGAGTAAATGGCACCATATTCAAATGGGAGGACTCACCAACAACTTGGAGGAAACGTCCAAGTCTTCTTGCAAAGTGGCCTAGAAGCTTTTCAATGGTCGGAACCTAGAATGTTTGGGAAAAGGGAAGAAATGTGGGTAGGTACAAAAGACATGTATAAAGTATGGTTTCTATGCATAAAATCATCAATACATGAGAAAAGGAACAATTTAGAAAAAAACCATGCATTATGTTCAATAACTCAACATTCAGATACATGAAATATTATAGGTCAACCCAACATGATATTAACACAACAGATAAGCAACTCAACACAATACATGTGCATTGCCAATGATAGAACTTCATAACCCTATCCAAAGTTAAGAATCACATTAAATCACATACTACATGCATACAACATAATATCATACTTTACCATAACATGCTTGATTCGTAAGTTCATATAAAACATGACGTGAAGAACATGTAACCAACTTAATCATACAAGTACCCTACTTGAACCACCCCGTAGGATCCCACATTTTTAATGATTAAGAGAAGTCCCATACCCACTACATGGTGTCACATTCGAATTTACCCCCTAGACGTAACCGGTGTCGTCGTCCTTTTTAAGGACTAAGACTAGCCTTTTATTTTCATGTCATTACATTTATAGGTTGAAAATGCGGAAAAATTTAAAACTTTCATTACAACTACTTGGAGGTTTACATAGACCTCTACATACACATAATACAAAGTCGTATCAAGTATACATAGACCCTTCATATAGGAAGGTTACATAGACTTCTACTTTTATTGTGCATGTACATATATAAGATATGAAAATAGTCTCAAAGACTGAATCATATCATACCATCTAGACGATTATAACAATAGGGCATAGCCCTTATATCAATCCAACAAGACCACATATAGGTCATACAAAAGTATAGTACTCAATCGAAAAGGAAAGAAATGAAAAAGTCTTTGAGCTTATAACAAGTCCGTAAGCTAGATAGTGGCATTGCCCTCGGACATTGAGGACCTACCTAAAATGGATGAAATGAAGAATTCAAGCCTTAAACAACGTCTCCTTCCAAACTCTTCAACGACCGCAATCTAAAATATTTGGGAAAAGGAAAGAAAATGGGGTTAGTACTCCGCATGTACTAAGTATGGGACCTTATGCACGTATACAAGAAAAACGTGATAAAAAGGGACTTTTAGTCAAAACATGCCATTTTAACCTTTTAAGAACCTAATACAAAGACAATCAAGTCATATAAACCAACCAAACATGCTTAGTAACTCAACAAGTAATATGTATTCCAACATACTAGAAACCATGATTTACTATAACCCTATCATCAAGGAATAACATCACAAGAATGAACAAGAGTCAACCATATCATAATAAGCAAGACCATTACTGATGAATCCTTATCAAGTCAACAAGTGCACTGACCAAGCAAAGCCTCATAACCTTACTCAACCAAGTAGACTTAACAAGAAAACATAACCAATGTCCAACTTTAACAATATAATCCAACTACCTATATCAAGAGGATAATCATCATCATATATAGTCATTTACATTGTAGCATCAACATATTATAGTCATATACATCATTATCATATCCATACATAATATTAACTTCCTAAAGCTTCCATCAAAGTGAACTAGTGCAAGGCATAGGTAGATTCACATACCCCTACTTAGGCTAAGTTAAACCTCTCAAGTCACCTTAGTTAGTTTATACTTCATTACTTTATTTTACTTTAGGGAACACTTGCCTTAGCCGACATAGACCACATGAGCTAAGTGTGGAATCCGGTGTTATAAATCCTTACACCGATGGAAGGTGGTCTACCGACCAAAGTAGAACCAAACACAAACCTAGCTTTCTAGGTGGATCCACTAGCTAGTCTTCCTATGGGGCAACATAGTTCAAGAACTAAGAGATAGTATATTCCCTATTGATACCACTTTGTATTTGGGGCCTCCTCTCATGGGAATCCATTGGATGAGTATTCCTCTTTGGGAAGTCAACATCTCATATAGAACTATAGGGTGAATCTTCCTCTTTGGGAAGTCATCACCTCCCATTGTCACGTTCACTCGATGCTAAGCTAAGTCCCTTTATTGAAATGTATTTAATCATTTAATTAACAATTATATCTTAGTTTTGGTCATATGGTCTATCCCTTGTATAATCGTCATCCTGAATAGCTCAATAAGAATTGCATGAGTATATTCCTTCCATCACAATTCATATAAGTGAGGTTAACACATTACATAACATTTCATAAAAAGGCACATTGGTACACATCACCATCCTTATAGCATTTACATCCTAATCAACTTCACAACCATAATCAAGACATTTCAATTCAATCATCATACCATCCTATCAATCCTAATACAAGGCATACTCCAATATAATATCATGACTTAACCACAATTGATCACAATCGGAAACAAAGATGGAGATTCTAAGACTTACCAAGTCTTTCTCATAGTTCATCATCAAAGTCTTACCATCAATCCATAATTCAACCCAAATAGGGGAATAACATCATCAAACAATGATAACCAATAAGATAAAAAGTCCAATTGCATCTCTATAACACAACTCAACACTAGATCATAACTTAAGAGAAGACACATAGGCTAATTTCACAATATACTTCATAACCTAAATCACATCTCAATAAACGAGCATGATAGGACTATAATTCATCTTAATTTTGTTCATAATAACAACATAGAATAGTAATCTAATCAATAACTAAATAAATTGAATGACCACAATACAATATAGGTCAAGATCACAACCTATGATTAGGGATTGAGGATCATGTTCTTCAATTTAGACCAAACTACCAACAATTACCATAAACAAGTTAAATTACATGTTAATCTATTCAATATGACCTAAATAAATCATCAACAACTCAATTCATAACTTCAATTTCGTAATTGGATGAAACCCATAAGAAAACTCAACTTTTGGAATCCATTTTGAAGGAACCTTTTGACGAAAGAGTCTCAAACGTGAATTAGATCCCATACCTTAATGTTTGACAATAATTTGATGGTGGATTCGTCCTTTTCCAACCCCCAACCCCTTATCCTTGCTAGTTTTCAATGGTGAGTTGAAGTAGAGAGAGAAAGAAGAGAGAAGGAAGAGAGTTTGTATTTGAGAATTATCTTAGATTAATAAGGGTTGGGAGTGTTTATATTAGGTCTTAAATCAACTTAATTAGAATCCCTTAAACCCTAATTAAACCACCTAAACCCCTAACTAATTAAATAAGACCAACTTAAATTAAACAGAAAACTCGACCCTCACAGACGAGACCCCGAACGACGGGCCATTTGTGAGTCGAGAGACCCTTCCCCTCTCGTCCTGCACTCCGTCGATAAGTTCAGATACTGTGCAGCGAGGGGCTTCATCATTATGGATAAGTATGGGACAGAGGTGGCATCGACACCTTGTTTGTACACACATGGCCCGTCTCTTGCGCCGTCGATGCACAATGCCAGGCAGTGTTGCTTCAAATGCTAGGTTCCTCCTCAAGGGCCCTTAGTCGGTCCTTGGGGATTCGTACTGGAAGTTTTGACCATGGAACAACCTAAACACATATTGTCTACCCTTTCACCAATTTTATTACATTTCTGACTCCTATAAGTTAGTCAAATAGGCTAAGGTACGCTAGTACCTCTTTGAACCAACTTCCGGACGTCATGGACGTTCTTGAACGTTTTTGTTCTTCACTTCCTAATTGACCTAAATTCATTAAAGTGAACTTAAAAATAGTACTTAGACCTCATAACACCTGTGTAAGGCTTTATGACACATCTTGAAATTTCGAAATGTTACACATGGAATCAAGTGTTCTCCTCCACACCAAAAAGAGAGGGTTAACACTTGCCTAAGGTGTAACCATTCGTACATAGCTATCTAGGTGGATCCACTAAGCTATAGTACTATGTGGGAACATATTTAACGGTCAAGGAGATTGCTTCTAGAAACCTTAAACCTAAATCAATACATAGTCATCCCCTAAATTATCCAAAAGACACCTCACTTAATTTGGTCTTTTTGTGAAGTCAAATTGCCTTAAAACAGTGCCCTCAAATCTGGGAAATGGCTGCGCGTCGCGGGGAACATCCAAATCTTTTTTTTTGAAATTAGGTTTGAGGTAGTGAGACTCTTGAAGCCCCCGCTTCGCGAGGCAAATTTTTTCCTTCCAAGTGATGGCTGCGCGACGCATGATGACCCTCACATCTTGTCTGTTCGCAAGCTGCTTTGGCAGCCTTCTTGCCAATGTTTGGGTCCTCCTGAAGGACCCTTTAGTTGGTCCTTGGGGAGTCATAACTGGACATACTGACCCTATAAACATTATATTACCTATTTAAAGTATTTTTACAAGTTTTATACTTTATATGATACCCTCAAACCTTCATAAAACATAAGTACATCTACTAGTTCAATTTCGGTAGTTTCTAAACGTCAAGGTTGCCTTTGTCATCTAGGATCTAAGACTTCTAAATCATGTTTATTATATTATTCTAGGTATGGAAACATCATTGTTAACATTATTTATTATTTTAGGCTCTAGTCTATTTTTAACATTATTTAATATTTTAGGCTCTAGTCTAAGTCATGGAACTTCAAGGGTGTTCCAGAAACCTTGACGGGAAGGTAATTGGCTGATTTAGTTAACCTATCCACAACAACCCATATGGAGTCATGCTGCATATGGGTACGAAGCAAGCCTACGACAAAATTAATATTGACATATTCCCACTTCCAAGTGGGGATATCAATATCTTGAGTTAGACCTCCCTCTATTTGAGGCTCAGCCTTGACTTGTTTGCAATTTGAGCATCTAGCCTTTAAGTTATCTATGTCCCCATGATCCAACAATGCGTAAATGTTAATTGAAAATACTTGAAACATACTGGTAACCACATCCGTAGAGATCTCTTGATCACCTCGGGATTGGAGAGCATATAAGTGATTCTTCTTAGGAGCATCAGGATTGGGAGAACTTGCTTATGCTTGAGCATTTTGCCTTCCTTGAGCCTTTAGCATAAGGCAGTCCCTCTTCATGTGGTCACTCTTACCATAACTATAGCAATGTCCCGTGCCAACTAGGGACTTCCCTTCATGTTCTCTACCACACTATGCACAAATAGGCTTCTGAACATAAGAACCACCACTTTTACCCTCTTGAGGCTTGGGGGTAGACACTTTACCTTTATTGACTCGTGGAGTATTAGGAGGACCTTGGTTGGAGAACCTCTTCTTTAACCTTGGCTTATCTTGAACCTCAAATCTAGCCTCGAAAGAATTTCAATCTTCAGCCATTGTCCTCTCCAACTCCCTATCAACTTGCTTAAGCGTTTGCTCATCAATTTGTTCGGCATGAACCATGAGACGGGAGACGTCCATGCTAGTAATCAACATAGCCGACCTACATTCATTAACCACAAGATCGGATATCCCCATAACACATTTGTTCATCTTTGCCCCAGAATGCCATCATAGTAGGAGCATGTTTGGATAGTTGAGTGAAATTGAGGCTATAATCCTTCACACTCATACCCCCTTGACTAGGATTGATGAATTCTTGCATTTTTCTCTCCCTCAATTCCAAGGTTAAGAACCTATCAAGGAAAGTCGTCTTAAATGAAGCCCAACTAATTGACCCTTCTGTAACGAGTATCTCCTCCTTCCATTGTTCACACAAAACTTGAGCCACATCTTTGAGTTGATAGGCAACTAGTTATGCCTTTTCTTGAGAATCACACCCATAGCGTCTAGCACCTTGAACACTTTATCAATGAATCCTTGCGGGTCCTCCACCACTTTGGAGCCAAAAAAAGTAGGGGGATTCATCCTTATGAAATCCCTAATCCTAGAAGCGGTAGTGCTAGCATTGGGGTTCACTTGAACCCTGGTGTCCCTAGACACATGAGTTGTCAACACTTGAGTCAAACTATGAATAGTCGCCCTTATGTCGACATTAGACATAACCCTTTCTTCAATAGGAACTTAAGGGTTTTGCGGAGCTTGAGAGGGAACCACCTCATTCGCATTCTCCTCCTCGGCCCTCCTAGCATTAGTCCTTGTTGTGTTTCATTGCCTATAAGAACAAGAAAATGATTAGAAGAAAGGACTAGATAGAGCAAGATTCTTAGGAATTAATTAATGAATGTCAAAAGAGTTAAAGTTCCTAAGCATATCATAGTCTCTCATTTAAAAGTGTGGCGCGCTTCACACCCATGAACAAGACTCTACTTGACATGGTATTTTGTGACATCAATCCTACATTATTCTCAACCTTATGCTTTGATACCAGGTTTGTGACAACCGGGGAGCACCCCCTAGTCATAACAGGCGTCTTTGTCTTCGAAGAGGACTTAGACAAGCCCTTAGCATTGTCATAGCACATATCATAGAATAAAATGTGGAAAAATTAAAACTTTTATTTTGGAAGTTCAACTTCGCTTCATATATGAAGATAGAAACTAAATTTGTCATGACATATCATCTAAACATAGAAGTATAAAAATTTGGGACTTAGCCCTTACATCAACAGAGAGCCTAGAAATAGGAAATGCAACATGTCTAACAACATAAGCGAAGAACAAAAAAGCTAGAACAGAAGGGTATTGTCCTCGGACTTGAGGACTCACCAACTTGGAGAAGCAAATTCCAAGTATCCTTGAAAATTGACCTTGATTCCTCAACGGCCCAAACCTACATTGTATGGGAAAAAGGGAAGAAAATATGGGTTAGTACATCATAACATACATATATACTTCATAGTTAATTCAAATGTATAAGTTAAGGATGAGAAGACCTTGTGATCAACACCACAATGACACATTAGCTATAGCATCATTACTATCCAAGTAATTCAACTTTCATAATTGAGTTAAAGGAAGAACCAACATTCATTCCTTCTTGCCTTTCATAGGACTTCATACCTCAATCACCCAACAATGCATAACCGACACATTATATAAGGTAATTCATGAAACAATAAGATAACTAACATCAATCTAAGCAAGTGACTTATTCATCATCTTCAACAAATCACCATATCCAATCCAAGATTTTATGAAAATGGGGAAGAATATGGGTCCAAGGAAATCTCAAGTGAACAACAACAACAGAACATCATTATACACTTTAACAACATTAATTGATCATAGTTCATCATAGTTGATTCATAATTTCATTTTTCAAAGAAGGCCCATAGGTAGAGAAAACCCCTAGATTTGGGGGATTTTTGAAAACATCTTTAGAGGAATCTCTTGGGGAAAGGAATCCCAAGAGTGAAAGAAATCATACCTTAATGAAGACTTCAGTCACGAAATTGAGTAGAAAAATTGGGGGAATTGGTCTTTTTCTTGGAGCTTCAACGTGCTTTAATGGAGGTTTGGGTTAGAGTGAGAATTTAGAGATAAGTAAGAGCAATTGGATTTTCAATTTGGGATTTGATTTTGGTGTTGGAATTGGGTGCAAAAATGACTTAAAGTCAATATATACTAAACTCCTAAATTATCCAAAACACCCCTCACTTAGTTGGACTTTAAAATAAAAGTCCAACTTGACTTCAAACTTGGAACTACGTCCAGTCTTCACGTCCCACATTTTGGTGTAAGTTAATGAGGGGTTAGCTTTGATAGACTTGCAATAAAGAAATTACCAAACGAATTGATAATTTGGTCAAATTGAATGATTATTGAATCCGGGTAATTATTAAATAAGACGAACATATATCAATCAATTAATGAGTTTCTAAATCTTAACGAACTAATATGATTAACTTAATTATAAACTAATTAACTCAAAAAATATAAAGTATTATACAACTAAACTAATTAACCAAATATTTAATTAAAATAAAATTTTTTGAGACAATTTTCGAATATATATATATATATATATATATATATATATATATATATTCAATTTGATGAAACTAATTATTTTAAGTCATTGGAAATTGAAAAAACTCAATAATGTGACATTTGTCTATGACCTCCATTCATATTTATCCTTTTAAACCTTTTTGACCATGTTTTCCTTCATTACTTAATTATTTTATTCTTCACATTGTTTAAAAAAATCACATTCAATTGCTCTTCAACAACATCATCAGACACCACAGACAAATTACGTGAACTGACAGAATTTTGATCTTGATACAATGTCAAATCTTGAGAGCCTAAACCATACACACGTCATTTTTTTTTCTCCAACCACAACATCAAAGCATAAGCGATTTATATCAAGTTCTTGAACTTCTTGAGAATCATCTTGGGAGTAAGAAATTGCAGCAGCTAAGACAACCTCCATTTTTATCTTGAAAATTTTCAAACAATCAACCATAAAAAATTCAAGCTTTCTACATAATTGTACATATTAAGTTTCTTCTAGAAACTTTACAGCACGAATATGTTAAGCAGAACAAAATCTCCCTCCAATATGACATAAAATCTATCAAAAAAAAGGCGCAAAATTTTCTCCAAACTGCACTAATAACTGTCCAAATAACTACTCAACATTTGAAAAAAGTAAAAAGTGAGATGAAAATCTGCACAAAAAACAGTAAAAAATTGTACCCAAATAAGCACAACATCTACTACAAAATTCCCTTAAAAACTTCAAAATAATTGCATAACATATGATCAAAGTTATGATAAAAATCTACTCAAATTTGCATCAAAAATAGCACAAGGAGCTCCACAAGATGCCCCAAAAATTTGCTCAATAGCAACACAGACAATTATAGGAAATCTTCTTAGTAGTAACACACACAACTACCTAAGATCTACTTTTTTTTTTCTTTAAAAGCTACATAAAATAAGGATCAGTCCTGCAATGTTTGGTTAAAGAAGAGCAACAGACACAACTTACATTAATGCATTTAGACTTAAAATCAACAAAGTTGTCATCCTTTGTTTTATGCAACTTCTTAAATATATTCCATGAATTTGGTGGACAATGTAGTTCTATTTCCTAAAAACAGAGTTTAATATTAAGTAAGAGATAAGGTTAGAAAAATATCATAGGAAGTGTTAAATTTTGGTAACCAATTTTATAGTATGCTCCATTGTTGATTAGAAACATCGTTATGCTTGCTTGGATTAGTGCCTAGTCCACCAGTCACTACATCGATTTCGAGTGGCAATACGATATTTATCCATCCATTCATCAGAGGCACAATGTGTCTTTCAACTTCTCCAAATATCCTCCAAAACAAAATTAGGTTTGACTGTATCTTTATACCAAATATACATTTTCATGGAGTATAAAGTGGATGCCACCTTATCCCATGTACGTTCCATTATAGAATTCTCAGTATGATTCCACTAATATAATTTTTGAAAAGAAATTACTTTAGGGAAATAAACACATAGAGACATATATTAAATAAATTACTTACAAATTTTAAATATAAAGGCAACGGTCACCAAAAAATTTATGTCAATAAAATTTACTAGTGGATTTAATAATATCCTTCCATGAGTAGCCACTAGCATCTTGTCGTTCCTTGAAAGTTTATGTGGCCTTCGAGTTAGAATGACCATTTGGAACGAATATAAAATAAAATTAAAATAAATAACACATTTAATGATACTTATATTAGCAAAAAATAGATTAAGTATACAAAAATGTCTTTTCTTACTTTTCCATTACAACTTAGATGACTAACCATGTTGATGAGCAACTAGAAGACCCAATAGAGACATATAGTAACTATGAGTGGTTGGAGTACAAGGACCAGTAAGAGAACCAACATTTGATGATGGTGTATCACTCATATTCTTAAATTCAAATTATATTAGCTCATTTTATAGATATATAATATAAGTTGTCCAATACAAATCACTAGATGTAATAACAAAACTAACAAAATGAAAATCATTTATAGCATAAAATCGTACATTCAACTTTAAATCAGTAGAAAGACTAAATATAAAAACTTCAAGGGACATTAATCTCTACACTTTCTTCTCTTTTTGTTTGATGTTCATATTCTTCTTTCCCTTCCTCCTTGTCATCCCCATCCTCATACTCATCCTCCCCACTATCAACATCATCCTCCACCTCATAATTTTCTTCCATCTCCCTCTCTTCCTCTTCCCTCTCTCCCTCCTCCTCCTCCTCCATGTCAATAAAAATACCGTATGGATCATTCAATATGTGAGGTGTTTCACCTTCACAAATATCAGTCCCCTGCATTTGACTATTATCCTCTTGAAAAGATATATCATTTAGTGTATGAAGTTTTTTTACTATGTTTGGAACATCTACAACTTAATGTGCCTTTATCTGACAAACAGATTCATTCATTATGAATCCTCTTTACTGAAAGATAGGTTTCAAAATACATCTGAGAAGCTTGCACATCCATAATAAGTGGCTCGTATTTATTAAAAGTTCTTTTTCTGTTAACACCAACAAGATTATATTGTAGATGTACTCTTGCACCAAATTTTGTGTTGGATCAAACAAAGAAAATTTAAATAATACGGTTTGCTTAAATGCTAATGCATGATACTCTAGCTCCAGAATTTCTGTCAATATACCATAATAATCGATCTCATTTGCACTATGACTAGAGATGTTAATGCATATGCCACTTCTCATTGTATATTTATTTGAATTGTACGTATTCTTCAGTGTGAAACTTGTAACCATTTACAACATATCCATTAAAGGGTTGAACCTTATGCACTGGCCCTTCTCCAGGATCCTTCATGAATTGATTGCTAATGTCGGATGAAGGATCTCGTGCCTATTGACACTATAAATTATCACGAATACATTAAGATTATAATAAATTCACTGTAGAAATTAATTTTGATCTTTTCTTAGTTACTTATTGATTAAACCAAGACCAAATTTCCTTTTAAGTTTAGCATCAATCTCGCTATCTTGAATACATGGTTGTATGTCGCAAGGTATCCTCATAAATTCTGAAGAAAAAAAAATATAATTTAGTTCAATAACTTCAAATGTAAATAATATGTATATCTACATCATGGTAATTAACTTACTTTATATATGGTTTTACTTCATCACAATTCAACAAAATATGTGTCCGAATTGCATGATATTCTCTATCATCTAATCTTCTGATTTTCTTTTTACCAAAACCACGACAAAAATGCTTGAAAACAGACAACATTTCAGGATGACCTTCTCCAATCCCACCATCATCCGCATTTTTTGAAACTTGTCTATGTCTTGTCAAAATGTCTGACTCAAAGTAGTGCGTACAAAGTGCTGATGATTCTTTAACCAAACATGTGTTGCATACAAACTCCAACTCTATTATTATTTTTGATAACATACTTCACCCCATGGAATTTCCTTCAAACATAAAGTAAGTATGTCAATATAGTATAATTAGTGTATTTATATATCTTATAACATATAATTAACTTGAGTTATCTTTCACATGGATATATCAATCGTCTTAAACTGGGCCTGCTAAACGTGCTTCATAAGCTAAATGGATGGGAAGATGTTCCATAGAATCCCAGAAGCTTGGAGAAAAATGCCATCAATCTTAGTCAATATGAGAGGAATATCTCTTTCTAATTGTCTTATATATTCCTCAGTTATTGCAGTAGAAGTGAGATCTTTAGAAAAAGACTCAACTCTGTCAATGGTTCCCACACATTTCGTGGAAGCAAATCTCGAAATGCAATAGGTATGAGTCGTTGCATAAATATATAACAATCATGACTCTTAACACCAAAGAGTTTAATCTTGTTCATGTCAACACATCTTCACATGTTAGACAGATAACCATCAGGAAATTTCAACTCATGTAACCACTTACAAAGCACTTTTTGGGCATTATCATCTAACATGTAACAAGCTTTTGGGTACATTTTAGTAGTTTCATCTTGATGTAACTTTGGTCGATTGCAAAATACTTCTAAATCTTCTCTAGATTTGGCATTGTCCTTTGTTTTTCCCTTGACATTCATGATGGTGTTAAAAATGCTATCAAACACATTTTTTTCTATGTGCATCACATCAAGGTTATTTCTAATAAGATTTGTTTTCTAGTAAGGCAAGTCACAAAAATTACTTCTTTTCTTCCAACCACATAAGCTACTCTTTGAGATTCTTGCATTCACCTTGTCAGAACCAAGTTTTGTCACTTTCACGAGTCCCCAAACCTCAATCTCCCTGAGTATTTGTAAACCTGATTATTCAGTAGATGCAAACTTATTCACTCTTTTATCCTTCTTGAAGCACTTTTTGTTTTTTTCGCCATGGATGATCTGGTGGTAAGAACTTCCTGTGATTGTCAAACCATGAGACTTTTCTTCCATTGGATAGTGAAAAAGCATCTGAATCTTTCATGCAATAAGTACAAGCTAATTTTCCTGTTGTACTCAAACCCGTCAACATTGAGTACGCTGGAAAATCCCTTATTGTCACTGCAACTTTCATTGGAAAATTATTTTTACTTGAAACATCATATGTTTGTACTGCCACCTCCTATAATTCTTTCAGCTATTCAATGAGGGGTTGAACAAAGACATCAATTTTCTGTTTTGGATTTTTTGGACCAGGTATAATCATAGATAAAAACATGTATTCATCATTCATGAAAATCCCGTTGGGAATTAAACACACAACACACACAAATAATCTAGAGAAAAGAGAAACGGAACACAAACGGGACACACAAGAATTTAACGTGGTTCGGTTTCCCTACTCCACGACTGTAACAGGAGGATTTTTATTTCACTTGTGCTACCCTGGAATTACAAATACAAGGATCATATTTATAGGAAAACCAAATGGTTAACCTAGGGTTTCAGTAATGGGTCGGGCCGGCTCACAAGCCTCCACAAAGCCCAACAATCTCCCACTTGGAGGCTTGAAGAATTTCAACTG
>NC_028641.1:16980312-16985258 GCF_001406875.1 Solanum pennellii | reverse complement strand
GACACACAAGAATTTAACGTGGTTCGGTTTCCCTACTCCACGACTGTAACAGGAGGATTTTTATTTCACTTGTGCTACCCTGGAATTACAAATACAAGGATCATATTTATAGGAAAACCAAATGGTTAACCTAGGGTTTCAGTAATGGGTCGGGCCGGCTCACAAGCCTCCACAAAGCCCAACAAATCCAAGGTGGTAAGTTATATGGTGTAATTATCACAGGCCAAGTGTAATATTGTTGGCTTGATTGACCAAGTGGTTGAAATCCATTAGTAGACAAACCCAATCTAACGTTTCTAAATTCATAATATGCAAAATGTGGATACGTCTTATCAAAATGCTTCCAAGCAGGAGAGTTTGAGAGATGACGCATGACACCATTCTTTCATGCTATGAATACAATCACATACGTTTTAGTGTTGAATTAGATGCACACAACCTTTGTAGATGTAGAGTTAAAAGGAAAATAAGAAATTTTCTTATAATAAATATTAGTTCTCTTCTTGGAACGTTGATGTTTTGATCTCTTAAATCGAGGATGATTGAAAAAATTGCAATTGATTAGTCCATTTTCCTCACGCCAATAAAGCATACATCCATTTTTGCAATAATCAATCTTCTCGACCGGGAAGCCTAATCCTTGCATTAGCTTTTTAGTACCATAGAAGTTATCGGTCATTTTGTTATCAATTTGCATAAATTATGATATAAACTGACATAACTCACCTATACCCTTTCCAGAAAATGATGTTCTACCTTAAGATCCAACAAACGAGCAACAATAGACAATTGTGTATGTCCATGTGGAGTTCCCGTCGAAATATCTTGTTTTGATGCTTTGAGAATATAATAAATATGTTGTTGGATTTGTGTCCTATTCGACGTTACCATTTTAAGAAGGCCCAACAATATCAAAAACCATTGACCGAAATGCACTATCAGATAGAAGATTCACGGTTTCACCAGAAGCTTCTTCTTGATGATAATTAAGTACAATTGTATTTGAAATTTAACTTTCTCCAAGGTGATACCAACGATAATAATCCAGTAAAAATCACAAGTTCCTAGATGTTTCTTCACTCTAAACTCATCAAACTATTTTTGTTTTGACATTTACGATGATTACAAGGACATCTTAACTTCTCACCATCCATGCACTGTGGATGTCTTTAGAAAATGCAATAAAGTTCTCAACTCCATCACTAAACTTTGGATTTATGAATCCATCTTCCAGTATTCTAACAAACATCCACTCACGATCAGAGTTACTCTTATTATATACAGTAACACAAATAATAAATATATTAAAACTTACATGGTGACTACTAATTTTTATATGACACTTAAACCTAGAGGTAGCAAACTCTACTGAACTCAAATTCATATACAATTAGTTAATCACCAACAGTTATAGTAGTTAGTGTTATACAATTTAAATGCACACTAGAAATAGTGTACTATTTTATTTTAAATAATACTACATGTCAAGGTGATGATGTAAAAGTAGATATGCCAAAGATGTATTCAATGTATAAGCTTCATTCTACTTGTACGACACAAATATCGTTTTTAGTGATTCAATTGCTATGAAGAAGAAACTAACCTTTAGCGAATGTGATAATATGTTTTATTCTACTTGGGCACACAAAATAAATGTTCTACGATGTAAATTATCCTCTCACCTAACTTGAGAAATGATAAAAACACCAATGAATAAATCTTCCAAAAACTAATAGACGTAACATGAACTACCTGAAAAAGTTTATAGAACAAAAGAGAATGAGATGAGAAGTCATGTAAAAGAGTTATTTTCTAATAAATTCAAACCACGAGTTGATGAAGTTTAGAGTATATATAATTACATTTTTCTTTAGGAACAAGCAAATAAAGAGCTGTTAGTCATTAGCAGCGTGATATTTGAAAACAAAAAAAAGTATTCATGTAGTTGAAAATTTGTATTGAAAATTGAAATTGTGTTAGAACATGCATTTGACATGAAAAAAAAGAAGTCGAAGTTTTGTTATGTGAGTTAAAAAATTTTAGTTGTTCAAATTTGAAACTTTCACCTTCAAAAACCAACCAAAAATTATTCTAATCTATAACCAAAAATATTTTTTATACTGTCCAAGAAAACATAGAAGAATAACAGCACTAAAGAGAAGATACCAATCATCAAAAAAGATAGTGAATTTTAGCTCATCATTGACAAAATCTAATGGCAACATGCCTCCACTAAAGCTTGTCGTATGTGTAAATCTACGGTAACCCATATAACTAAAACATACATAAAAATAAGATAAAACTTACACCCAATAAAGTTAGGTAAAGGATCCAATTCAATAATTTGATGAATACCCATATAAAAGAGCTATATAATAGTGAAGAGTATAATGGACCCAACATCGAAAACTAAATATTATTCATTTTATAACATCGATTCAAGAAAAATAAGGAAAATCTCAGCAACAGTATAAAGAATCTAAAAATTGTTCATTGTAGAGAACATGAAAAGAAAAGATTCATACCTATGAGCAATAAAACAACGGAATCAAAGTTTAGATGAGTTCAAGTAGGTATCTGACTTCTCTATAGAACCCTAATTTTCTAATGTAATAAAGGAGTTAAAGGTGGGAAAACTACAAGTGTTGAAAATTCTGGGGGAAAGTTAAAAGGGCATCACGTATTTCTTAAAATTTTTCGTGGAAAAATAGTTCATTAAGTTAAAGATTTTATAATTCATTGTTTTTAATTAAATTGTGATGGAATGTAAATTCGTCACAATTTTTGTGATGATTTCGCGATGGCATATATTTATTTATTTTTATTAGCTATCATTTTTGTGACGGAAATGCCACTACAAGAAAAGACATGTATTGCTACAAAATTGATTGTAGCTAAATATAAAAATTTCTGTGGCCAAACACTTTGGCTACAATAATTTTTTCTGTAGCATTCGTAGCAAGATGTAGCTATTGTTACATAATTTTAAAGTTGTAGCTATTTAGATACCAAAGTCCTGCCACAAAAAATATATTTACTGCAAGTTATTATATTTTTTTTCTACAAAAAAGAGTTGCAGCTATTTTCATAGATCAGACATAAAAGTATTTTATTGTAGCAAAATGTTGAATTTGTTTGCCATGCAAATTTAGATTTTATATAGCTATTTCTATAGCTTAATTTTGTGGCAATAGTATCCATATTTTGTTACGAAGAATAATATTTGTGGCTATGATATAAAGTATTTGTCAGGATATTATTGTTATTGTAGCTACAAATAATACCTTTTAGCCGTGAAAAATAAACAATTATATACATGTTCTTGTTAGCTGAAAATTACAAATGAGAATTTTATATATATATATATATATATATATATATGTGTGTGTGTGTGTGTGTGTGTATACATTTTATAATTTCATCTCTATCGAAGAATTTACACAAGCTTTATATGTTACAAGAATTATATAATGTAGCTACAAATGCATTTTTGAGATTCCACAACACTTGTCCAATTACATTTTACAATTCTAAAAATAATTTTAATATCTAACTCTTTTACGACACCAACTTGTTCGAGTCCAAAGCAATATAGTCTTCTCCTGTCTCTTCTTCCACGATTTTAAACAATATTAACTTGATCAACATCTCCATTTAGAATGTCATTCATATACTTAAATTACACTAAAATGTATGTCAACAATGATGATGTATTTTAGCATCAAAATCAAGACTAACAGATAATATATATGAACGTATGTACTCATATAATTTGAAGGAGAAAATAAACTTTAAAAATCAACATAGTAGAACAAGAAAAAAAAAGTGAAGCAACAAAAGAGGAGTATGTGGGGTCCATCCCCATGTAGCAAACTTTGAATAGCTCTCTGCCAATTTCAAAGTTTGGCAGATTTGATGCTGAATTACTTTTCAGCTTTACTTAATTTTCAATTAAAATCTTAGCAAAAAAATCTGCATAGGTGAAAAGGTTGAAATTTTGTGTTTTTTGTGATGTCACTAGTGACATCATTAGGAGTAGATTTTCCTATAAATACAGCGCTCTTGCTCATTTCAAATATGCACCAAAAAGAATTACAAAGGAGAGAAAGAAGAGTGAGGCATCACAGAGGAAAATAATCTGTGAGGAAAAATAGAGAGTGTGAGCGATATTGTAGTGAGGTGGAAAATTCAAAAGAGTGTTATTTCTTTTGAATGTGTAGTGGTCTTTGGAGTTTTACTCAGACATACAAGTGTAAAATCCTTACTATAGTGATATTCGTTACTCCTCTCGGGTCGTGGTTTTCCCTTATTTAGGAGGGTTTCCAGTAAAATCTTGGTGTCATTATTTCTCTTTTATTCTTGTTGATTAACCGTATTGTTGTGTTCCGCATTTATTGCCTTTATTACCGCAAATATTATTTCTGTTACAGATTTATTCCCAACAATTGGTATCAGAGCACAGGTTCTGCTCATTTACAGAAATATTTTTTGCAGCTTATTGTACTATACTCAATAAAAAAATGTCTGGAGTAAAGTACGAGGTAGCAAAATTCAACGGTGATAGCGGTTTCTCAACATGGCAGAGAAGGATGAAAGACTTGCTCATCCAACAGGGTTTGCACAAGACACTAAGTGGCAAATCCAAAAAGCCGAATCCATAAAACTTGAGGATTGGGAAGAAATGGATGAAAAGGCTGCTAGTGCAATGAGATTGCACTTAACAGATGATGTAGTTAATAACATCATCGATGAAGAGAGTGCATGTGACATTTCGACAAAGTTAGAAAATTTATACATGTCCAAAACGCTGACAAATAAATTGTACCTAAAGAAGCAGTTATATGCGCTACATATGGGTGAAGGTACAATTTTTTAACTCATTCAAATGTACTTAATGGACTAATCACGCAGCTAGCAAACCTCGGAGTAAAGATCGAGGATGAAGA
>NC_028641.1:16955778-16970312 GCF_001406875.1 Solanum pennellii | reverse complement strand
ATATACACACACACACACACTTTAAGTTAAAGAAATATAAGTAAATAGAATGACCTATTTATTAAAGTTTACAAATAGGCTTACAAAGTTAAATTGTTTTGAACCCATTAATACTTCTAATTATACAATATCGATAAATATGTTATTATGCTGAAACAAGTTTGAGTCAAATAATATCTTTGAAAGCATTTAATCAAGATGAAGCTTCAATAAGACTCAATAAAGCTATTTTTAAGTTGGACAAAATTAGTTAATCAAAATTATTCAGATTTAGACATCTTTTTATTGAAATGAATTTTAAAATTTATAAATATCTATAAAATTGAATGGACATGAATAGTTAACACCTCCCTATACATTAGATATATCAAGATAATATGAATATATTATTCTAATGAAATAAGCTTGAGTGAATTGACAATTTCGAAAGCACTTGATCAAAATGAAGTTCTAATGAGACTTGCTGAAATCAAATTTAAGTTTGATATAACTAGCAAATGAAAATTAGTTATATATATACAACACCTACTTATTGGAACTATAGTTGAAATTTACAAATAGGTTTGTAAATTGAATCGACTGATTAACACATTCAATTACACTATATCGATAATAAAGATATATTATAATAAAATAAGTTTACGTCAAATAGTTAGTTTAGAAGTATTTGATCAAGATTAAGTTTTAATTAAGTTAAATTTAGTTACTTGGTCAATTTTTATTTTATATAGTCACCTATTAATTTATATTATATTTAAAATTTGCAAATAGACCTATAAAATTGAATTTAATCGAATGATTAACAAATTAATTACACTAGACCGATAAATATATTATAATGAGAAAATATGTTTGAATGAAATGACAATCTAGAAGTGCTTGACCAGGATTTTTAAGTTTTATATAATAAGTAAATCAAAATTAATTCGATATAATCATCTATTGATTGAAATTATAATCGAAACTTTTATAAGTAGCATGAATAACATCAAACAAGAGAAAAGACATAAAGAGACCATCGAAGTTGTTCCATATTTGCATAAAGACACCTAAACTTTTGAAGTGTCCTATCACACCACTAAACAACTATATATCGTTGTAAATTGGCCATTTTTACCCATTAACTCATCTGGGTTGTTTACACGCACGTTAGGCGCGTCATGGGCCATTTTTCCTTTTTATTTACCACTTTAAAACAGCCACATGTCATTTTCTTTCTTTAATATTAATTATTTAATCAATTTTTGTATCTTCCCCAATTTAAACTCAAAAATAGCCGTTGGTAGCCCTAAAATTTTGATTTCCATGGCAAGAACAATATTGGTGCTCTCTTTTTGACGACTTCTTCATCTTCCTCAAGAAAATAAGGTAGGAATTCGTCTTTTCTCTTTTAATTTCCAGTATAAACGTTAATTTGAAGTTTTTTTATGGTTGAATTTCTTCTCAATTTTGTGGTTAGTTTTTGAATGAAAATGTCAAATGCAATGTTGAATCGTATTTGTAATGATGAGAATGATCCGATGTTGCGAGTGAAACTGCGATGCAAACATGGTGACTTACTATCAATGCAAACTTCATGGTCGGAGCATAACCCAGCTCGAAGATTTTGGTCTTGTCCACGCTATCGTGTATGTTTACTAATTTTTTTATGGAGATCTTTTGTTTATGTATTTTTCTTTAATTTGTGTTTTGCGTATTTTAGGAGGATGCGTGCAACTTCTTTAGATGGAGGGATCGAGAAGAAGTTGATATAAGATCCAAGTATGTTATTCCGAGATTAGCAAAGAGAATTAAGGAGTTGGAAGAAATATTGACATCTTATGAAAGTCGTGTTGAAAGTAACCAAGTCATGATGAAGGAGAAAAAGAAGGGCAAATGTTGTAACTTGAAGCTAATCGTCTTGAT
Organism: Solanum pennellii; assembly: GCF_001406875.1. NCBI lineage: Eukaryota > Viridiplantae > Streptophyta > Magnoliopsida > Solanales > Solanaceae > Solanum > Solanum pennellii. The sequence goes on along the minus strand of NC_028641.1, from coordinate 16,968,407 downwards.
CATTATTGTGTGTTTTCTATGTTTAAGTCTAACCAAGAATGTGAAGGATGGAAGTTGTAGGTGTGTGCAACCAAAATTGCCATAGACATGTTTAGTTACTTTCAAATTTTTGAAATTGTAGGTGTGTGTACCTAGAAGCTAATTGTCTTGATCTTGCTAGTTGTAGGTGTGTGTAACTTGAAAGATTGTTGAATGTTCAAGTTATTGTTGTTCTTTGTTGTCGAAATTGTTATGATTTGAACAATTAGTTAATGTATTTGGTTCTCTAATCTATATTATCGTGGCAACCATTTGAGAAGCTTCACAAATATGTCAATTACAATTAAAAAGGCAATAACAAAACTGACAAAAAAGAAGACTTCATAATCGAGTTTGATTCCAACCATTCAAGTTTGTTTGGTTACACCCAAAATTGAGTTTGTTTCCAATAAAAAACAACACAAATATATGCTTAGTTAAATTTTGTTTGTCAAAATGAACAAGACAACATCAAAATGCCCTACTTCCATGGCACAGAAGTTTTTCTACTTGAAGTTGTTTGGCCTTGGCTATTAGCAGCATTAGCAGCAGCTACAGACCTAGTTTGGATAACCTTTTCAGCCCTCATTCTTTCCAGGTTGCTACTTGTAATAGTTGTCTTCCCCTTCCATTTGAATCCACGTACTGGTGTGTAGCCAATATCACCAGTGACAACATCAGCCCTCTTTGTAACTTTTGTACCAGTATTGATGACTCTTCTACTTGGCAATCCAGGCTGCTTAGTCAAATAAATACACAGTCAAATATTAGACAATTACATTGAGGTTTGCAATCACAATTGTAAACTTGCATTGATAGTTGTAAACTTACATTGAGAGTTGTAAATCCATCTTTAGCTTGGTATATGCCAACACCTACCATTCTTGGCCTTTTAAAAGGTCTTGTTTGTCCTCCACTAGTGTCTTCATGTTCTACTGGTCTCTTCCCTCTTCCTAGGCCTCCTCTACTGTAGTTTGCTTCTGAACTAGTTTGACTATGTTGAGTCATTCCTCTTCCTCTACTTAGTCCTTCATTCACATTTCTTTCTTGAGCCATTTCTCTTCCTGATCCTGCTCCTCTACCTGTACCTCTACCTCTACCTCTACCATTTACAGTCTGTACTTTGAAATCAAATATTAAAGCATATCTATATTATCTAACAATGATATAATAATTAGATATATTACCTCTGTGTTTGTAACATTTTCATGTGATTGAGCTGGAACACCTCTGCCACTTGCTCTTCCTCTTGTTGCTCTTCCTCTTGTTGCTCTTCCTGTGCCTTTTCCTCTACCACTTTCAGTAGCCTGTATATTAATATATCAATATATATACATCAACATATAACATACATTTGAGAGTAACAAATAAAAGTACCTGTGTATGAGAAGATGGTTCAGATGACTGACTTGGACCAGTACTTCTTGCCTGAGAAACTGGTTCAGTTGATTGACTTGGATCAGCTTGGTTTCTTGTAGGACATCCTCTTTTATTGTGTCCTTGTGTGCCACATTTGCTACAAGTCATTACAGCACCTCTTTTGCTCAACTTTCCAGTTTTTCTGCTTTCATCTGCTTCCTTTCTTCTAACCTTAACTGGTCTTCCAGGCAACTTTCTGATCTTTGGTGGCTTTACAATTGGATTATTTGAGGTTGACCACATTTTCATGTTATTCATTGGCTGAATAAAATGGGCATATGTGCTGAGGTAGGTTTCCTTGCTATAACAGCTAGCCACATAATGGATTGGTTCCAAGTTTTTGTAATGAATGGCAGCAACACCATGAGGACAAGGAATTCCCCTAAGCTGCCAGGATCTGCAACTACACCTCCTATTAACAATGTCCACAGTGTGTGTAAACCCATGGTGTTTAATCTCAAAACCTCTTTCTCCATTCCAAGTCAAGTTACATTGCATAGACTTTTGAATGTTTTCTTGCAAAATCTTCAAAGACATAGGAGATATATCAGTGATCCAAGTGTTTGAGAACTCTCTCAAATCACCAATTCTTTTCATCATCTTCACCCTTATCTCCTCAAGCATTGTGATGATGGTTTTATACCTTGCAGACACTATCCAAGCATTAAAGCTTTCTGCCATATTGTTGTCCACAACATCACATTTGCTATATTCTTCAAAATATTTCTTGCACCATGTATTCAAATTGTACCATAAAAGATTATCTAAACCTTCTTGTCCTAATTTCCTCATTGTCTCTATATTGTCCTTCATCTCAGCTTCAAATGTGGATTTAGCAATCCTCCAAAACACTCTTCTTCTTTCAACTCCTTTCCAATTTTTTGACCAATTTGCAAGAACATGTCTTGCACATTTTCTATGTTCAACAAGTGGCAATAAAGTATCCAGAGCAATTTCTAGTCCCTAACAAACCAACATAACAGAAAAAGAATCAATTAAAGTGAAAAACTCAACAACAATAAAATAGTAAGATGGATATCAGTAATTAGCTTTTGCATATCACTAATGATGGATAGTTGATGCCCTTCTCCAAGTTCAAGATCATTCTTCACTAGTTCAAGAAACCATGCCCAGGTATACTGGTTCTCAACCTCAACAACTGCCCAAGCAATAGGGAGCATTTGGTTGTTTCCATCTCTACAAACTGCCACTAACAACTGGCCTTTACACACCCCTTTGAGAAAACACCCATCAAAACCAATCAACCTTCTAGCACCTCCAAAAAATGCTTTCTTTAAAGCATTGAAGCAAACATAAAATCCTTCAAAAATTTTCTGCCCAGTTTCAGAATCTTCTCCAACCTTCACTACACAAGTACTACCTGGATTACTCCTTAATATTTCATCTCTATAATCAAAAATCCTACCATACTCCACAATGTTATCACCCATGATCTCTTGTAACACTCTAGTCCTAGCTCTTCTCACTGTTGTCCTACCAACATTAATATCCAACTCCTTTCAAATAATGTCCTGCAACAAGAGAATGCTGATGTTTGGCTGTTGAGTTATTCTTTCTTTGTATTTGGTGGCCAAAAACTTTGAGTTGCACAGGTAGTTATGAGTTGATGTCAAACATTTATGGATAGGGTTGTATGTTTTAACAATGAAATCTCCACTAGTTTTATCCTTACTTGCACACAACAACCAAGGACAACTCTCTTTACAACATCTCACTCTAACTCTGCCAGGCTCATTTACATATTTTTCAATTTGAATATGTTCTTGGATTGCATATCTTGTCACTGCCACTCTAAATTCTTCAACAGTTCCAAAAACCAGTCCTAATTCCCAAACAATCTTTTCAGCAGTTGTATCAAACACAACTCTATTTGGGGTTTTCTTCCTCCTAACAGGTTTATGCACTACTTGATCAACCTCTTCACCATCTATTTCAAAGCTAGGAACTTCATCACTTAGATAATAAGGTTCATCACCTCCTAGCTTACCAACTAAGCTTTCCCTAATACCATTATTTGTCTCATCATACCCTATATCTGGACCTTTCTCATTAACATTAATCTGATCTGAAGTAGTTCCCCTACTTCTCCTTTGTGACCTTTTGAAATGCCTCTTGGTTGCCCTTATATCTACATACTCTTGATGAACATCACTGTCAACCTCAGTATCTTCACTAGTATCCCCTTCAGATCCTGATTCATATTCCACTTCATCATCAGTTGGATCATTATCTATTATAGGATAATCAGATGAAGGAGAAGGCACAATAGAAGGATATGGTGGAGGCACAGTAGAAGAAGGAGACATAATAGAAGGAGATGGTGGAGGCACAGTAGAAGACTGAGCTTCAAATGGAGTGCTGGAAGTTTCAGAAGGACCAGTTGTAGGGATGGAAGGAAAAGTAGAAGTAGGAGGCTGATTATTAGGGTTAGAAGTCTCATTAAAAGATTCCTCACCTACCCCACTTTCAGTCACATGGGGGACAAACTCCAATTCAAGTGGGGCCTGATTAGCTTCACTAACCCCATGAAAAACATACACCTTCACTGTATCCCCATCATTCACCATATTGAAAAGGTCAAATATAACCTTATCATTATCAACAAGGACCAATAACCCATCCCACTTGATGAAAAAATCACAATCTATTGTATATCCTAGTTCCTTTATGTAGTCCCTCAACTCAAAATAAGACATCCTATCAACATCTACATCTAAGAATTCTGTCACATGCCCCCCAATATATTTAGGTGGTGGACCAAAATCTATTTCCCCCCCATGATACCATCTTAAAGTTATAAGAGTAAAAGCCATCCTGAAAAATCATGTAACAACAACAAACACAATTCAAACACACATTTAAATAACTAACTCTAACAAACAAACATAATCACTAACAAACAACAACAACAGAAACACTAACTAACAAAAGTGGAATAAAGCACTAACATTAAGCTTTAACAGTACTAACAGAACAAAAACACTAACAATAGCAGTTGTTAGTGTACATATTGAAGTCTACAAATGTATAAGATACAAATAATAAGATTCGAACTAAGTGGATAACATCTAACTTAAATGTATAATCTTGATGATATACTTGTGATTGTGATTGTGGTGTGTGAATGAGATTTGTTGTCACATTCAGGCATAACTAACTTGGATCGGTTGCCATGTTCCGGCATAAGTATGGGACCAATTGCGACATTCTGGCTTAAATATAGGATTAGTTACCACATTTGGACATGCTAATTGTTTGGATATATATTTCATGACAGGACCAATGATGTGATATAAAATGTGAAACCGATCGTTGTTTGTAAATGTTGATTATATATTGATATATATGCATGTGATGATAATGTTGTTTTACTTGCTTATGTTGCACTAGTGGGATAACCGCATAATCATACAGGTACATTGAAGTTGTGTATTGATGTTGCACTTGCTTATATTTTTTGTTGAGTACAGGGCATCTTCAAGTGGCCACTGACAGACCTCGCTTAGGATATCCGTGTTTGTTTGAATTCAAATTTGAGTCAATTCCTTTGGCTTCCATAGATTCCCTTCTATCTATGTCCATCATTTCTGGACTAAGGCAATTGTTTTAGTTAGTTGATTGCTTCATTAGTTGGGGTTATATCCCTTCTTGTTTAGACTTGTTGAACTTTACATATTTTTGTACAATGACTTTCAGGTTCTAGGTTATTTCTTACGCATTTTTTAGTTTATAGATCTTTTTTTTGAAGTTTATAGGAACTTTAGGCTTTAGCTATTATTTCTGTTTTCGCATACTTAAATGTCATAGTTTAGATTAGTTGTTTGGTTGGGGTTGTAGTAGTGGTTTCCTCATTGTAGTGTTAGTGTGGGTGTCAATCACGATGGTCTGGATCATGACAAGGTTGGTATCAGAGCCTAGGTTCATTAATCTTGATGTATTAAAACGATTCTAATAAAGTCTCGCGGAATTGTACGGGGTTTCCTTTAATTTTCTTTGAGAGGCTATAGGAATTTAGGAAATCTCTCTATTTTTGTTTTGTCTCATTTGTGCTATAACTTGATTCCAACTGGTATCTGTCAATTCAAATTGGTATCTAACCTCCTTCACTCTTCTGTCCACAGATAGTCAATACTAGGTATGATGATATTAGGACCGTATGTCCTATCAATGTTCCAGCAGAAGATCTTTCAGTGAGAGGTCGCGGTCGAGGTAGGGGTAGAAGAAGATCTAGGGTTAAAGGTCATGAAAGAGTATCCCCTTTTGTGGATGAGGTGTGATTTGATAACGCGCCTATGAATGAGAACCCACCTAAGCATCATGAATAAATGGAAGAAGAGGTTGAGGAAGTTGAACAAGAGGAAGATGGGCAGGCTGAGGCTTCAGGTATTCCTCCCACATATCCGTGCTAGCTCAACAAATCATGTCATAATAGAAAGGGTTGGCTAGTCCTAGAGTGATTTCATCGGTTCAAACAACTCAAGCTCCGGCTTATCCTCATGTTTCCAGTACTACGCCCAAGACGGGTGGTAATGTAGGTACTGATGCTTTCTTTCATCCTTTGTTGGGTTCTGTTATGACCAGTAATGAGCATGACATGTTGAGTATGTTCTTGAAGCTTAAGCCTTCGGTATTTCTTGGTTTTGAGAGTAAGGATGCATATGAGTTCCTCTGAGACTGCTATGAGAGGCTGCATAAATTCGGTATTGTTCATTAACATGAGGTTGAGTTTGTGTCTTTCCAACTTCAAGGTAAGGCCAAGCAATGGTGGAGAGCTTATAGTGAATTAATATCTTCTACTTTTCCCCCACTTACTTGGACCCAATTTCATGTTTTCTTTCTAAAAAATTATGTGCCTACAACCTTGAGGGATTGAAAGAAGGATGAGTTTATGGCTTTAGAGCAAGGTGGTATATGTGGCTGCTTATGACAGCAAGTTCCATGATTTTTCTAGATATACTACACAATTGGTTACTACTGAGGAGGAGAGAATCCAATTATTTATTAGGGGTTTGAGTTCTGTGGTGCAATATTTTCTGTTCATACGACTTCTGCATGGAGTAGCTTTAATTAATTGGAAAATTATGCAAAGAAAGTTGAGGGGGTAAGACGATACAATCAAGTTAAGATATGGGCAAAAAGGGCCAAGAACTCGGGTACCTTTAAAGGTTCTTACTTTAAGGGGTCTGGAAGCCAACACTTGCAACTAATCCAATTTAGTCTGCAGTGCCCGCCTCCATAGGTAACTACTCGAGAACTCCATCTTATAATTTTCAGGATAGCCAGGGAGTCACGCCTTCAACAGGCGGCACACCATCCATTGATCGTATTGCTACTAATTTGGAGAACCTGGGCATATGAGGAGAGATTTTCCCCATCCACGTGTGTTTGATATCTCACAATATCCTTTTAAAGCAATGGTACCCACGAGAAATGGTAATAATGGTTGAGGACATCCACAAGGTGGGCAAGGAAGTAATCAATGAGGTCGTAGAGGTAGAGAAAATGGTAATGGTTAATAAGGTAAGGGGTATTTCACAACCAGTAAGGGAAGTGTCTCATCAAGAATATAGGACTTAATGTTATGCTTTTCAGGACAACAATGAGGCAGAGTCGTAACACGCTGATTACAGGTACTAATCTTGTTTGTGACCGGATGGATAATGTGTTGTTTGATTTGGTTCTACTTATTCTTATGTATCCTTGAGATTTTCCTTGGATTTTGATATGATTTGTGATATTCATGATACCTCTATTCGTGTTTGTACCTAGGTTGGAGATATCAATCATTGTTACCCATGTCTATCATACGTATCCTATTTTGTTTATGGGATTTTACACTTGGGCTAATTTAGTGATTTTAGATATGATTGACTTCGACATACTGTTAGGCATGACTTGGTTGTTCCACTATTATGATGTGCTTAATTGTAATGCTATGTATGTAACTCTAGAAATTTCGGGAAGGGAAAAATAGAGTGGGAAGGGGTGTACAATCCTAAGCAAGATAAGATAATATCCTCCATTTGGGCTGGTAAATTAGTAGAGAAGGGTTATTTGTCTTATCTTTCTCATATTAGGGATGTCAAGATTAAGGCTCAATCCATTGGATCTATTCCTCTGGTGTTTTAATTTAGTGAAGTGTTTCCTAATGACTTGACTTCTATGCCTCCGGATAGATATACAAATAGTTGCATTGATTAAGAGCCCAGTACACGCCCCATTTCAATCCCTTTATATCGTATGGATCTAACGGAATTAATTGAGATTAAGGCTAAAATCCAAGAGCTTCTTGATAAAGGATTTATTCTCCCAAGATATTCTTGGTGGGTGCACCAGTTATGTTTGTTAATGAGAAGGATGGTAGCATGAGAATGTGTATAGAATACCAAAAATTAAATAGAGACACTATTCGAAATAAGTATCCTTTGCCTCGAATAGATGATCTCTATGAACAATTACAAGATGCATCGATTTTCTTTAAGATTGATCTATGATCCGATTACCATCAATTGAAAATTAGGCCTGAGGATGTGCCCAAGATGACGTTTAGAACTCGCTATGGGTTTGGTTTGACCAATGAACCTGCAGCTTTCATGAGCTTGATGAATGGGGGGTTCAAATCGTTTCTTGATTCATTTGTTATATTATTCATTAATGATATTTTGGTCTATTCGAATATTGAGGAAGAGCATGCCATCCATCTTCATATTGTTCTGGGGTTAAAATTGGTTGCCTTTTGGGGGCATGTAGTTTCAAAAAAAGGTGTAATGGTCGATCTTTAAAAGATTGAGGTGATTCTTGAGTTTGTCCTAGATCTATGACGAAAGTTAGGAGTTTTGTAGGGCTCGTTAGCTATTATCATCGGTTTGTAAAGAATTTTTTCTTCTATTGCAACTCACTTGAGCAATTTGACCAAAAAAGAGATACCATTTGAATGGACTGAAAATTGTGAGGAGAGCTTTCAAAAGATCAAGACTCTCTTGACCTGTCACAACCTGAGAGCACCCCCAAGTCGTGCCACGCCGTACTTGACCCTGAAGGGGTCTTGTACAAGTCTCTTAACATTCATTCATCACATAGGTAATAAACATATTGTAGAGTTAAAACTTTTTTCAATAAAACCAACATTCAAATATACAATTATAAAGCAACGAAAATAATAAGTCTCACATGGCCATCTAGGACACAATCTTAACATCATAGGGACACAACCCTTTACAATTGAAAGAATTACTAAAATGTCTATTGCATAAAAAATTATACATTATACATTCATAATCAAACGAATTCCAATCAATTTGGGAGTTTAGAAGAAGGCATGAGTTCTTACAGGAATTCAATGTAAAATCAACTTATAATCATCAACCAAACCTTAACTCATCAATATCATTACTTTGAAAACGTTTTATCAATGAGCGTATGCTTAGTCAGTTTTGTTAATGGTGTTGAAATTGAAGAAAATCCTTCTATAAACCTTTTGTAGTACCCAACTAACCCTAAGAGACTACAAACCTCAATCAGAGTCAGGTCTGGGCCGAGTCTTTATGGAATCACTCTGTTGTGTATCCACTATAATGCTTGCATATGATATAATGTGGCCTAAGAAAGCTATAGAGCCCAACCAGGCCTCACACATATAAAACTTTGAATAAAGTTTTCGGTCTCGAAGAACTGAAGGAGTGCTCGCAGATGATTTTCATGCTAAGATTTTGAACGTGAATACACAAAAATATCATCAATAAATACAATAACAAACAAGTCTAGATACAACCTGAATGTACTATTCATCAGGTCTATGAACACTGTTGGGGCACTAGTTAATCCAAAAGACATCACCAAGAACTCAAAGTGTCTATATTTGGTTCTAAAAGTTGTTTTGGAATGTATTTCTCCCAAACTCATATATGTTGTACCTTGATCTTAAATCAATTTTTGAGAAGCACTCAGCACCTTGTAATTGATCAAACAAGTCATGGATACTCGGAAGGTGTTACTTATTCTTTATAATTGGCATATTTAGTTGTCGACAATCGATACACAATCTCATTGAGCTATCTTTCTTCCTCATGAATAACACTAGTGCAGCCCATGGTGAAGCACTATGTATGATAAAGCCTTTATCCAACAAGTCTTTCAACTGATACTTCAATTCATTTATCCCAACGAGAGCCATTCTATACGGAGGGATAGATAAGGGTTGTGTACCTAGTATCACATCAATAGTAAAATCAATATCCCATTTAGGAGGGATACCAAGAAGCTCGTCCGGAAATACATTTAGAAACTCATAAACTACTGTAATAGATTGAGATTCAATGGTTTGAGATCTATATCATGAACGCAAACAAGGTGATACATACAACCCTTAGTGGTCATCGTCCTTGCCTTAAGATAGGAAATAATCCTACCTTTCAGCGTTGATCTATCGCCTTTCCATTCCCAAACTACCTATCCCTGGAAAGTGAAATCAAAAAATCTTTGTTCGGCACTTAATATTCGCATAAGAAAATGCTAACCAGTCCATACCCATAATGATGTCTAAATCAACCATCTTCAACTCTATGAGGTCAACAAAGGTCCGACTGTAACAAAATCTCCTGGAATTAATAGTCTCACCAACTAGTGTAGATACCATAAAAGTTTGATCTAATGACTCTGCTACTATACATATGCGGGAAGTGGAGTAATATAATACATAGTAGATCCAGGATCCATCAAATCATATAAACAATAGGAGAGAACATTTAATTCACATGTCACAACATCTGGTGGTGAATCTAGTCCTGTCGGCTAGTGAATATGTAAAGTTTTGGCAACTACCATAACTAGATGCTCCCTCTCTACCTTTACCTGTTGAGTTCTAGTTTCCACGCCCGATATCTTTGCTAATAAAAAGTAACTTGCTACAAACATGGTCAACTGATCTATAGTCGGGAAGTTCCTCCACCAATGCCCCTCCTATCCATAAGAATAACAACATGTGGAACCCTACTTTCACCTCTTGAAATACATCCTACCACAAGTAGAACAGCGTGACAGAGCTTTCCTTGCCTGACCTGAACCCTTCTATTGTTGAGAGCATAATGCTCGTGAACCATCACGTGTGCGTAATTGTCCATGACGATCAAATATACTACCCTGAAACTTCTATGGTGGAGGTCTAGGTGGCCTTTTATAATATCGGGGTCTGGCACCACCCTGAAAATATCCCTCTAACCAGCGGGCCTAGCCCTCTTTGCCACTCTCTCATCCCTCTCACTCATATACTGTAGATGTTGGTGATCCTCTATTCTTCAAGCAAAGGACTGAATTCGTGAGATATCCATATTATCATTTACTGGAGCGGTAGAATAAGCGTCGATATAGTCTGAGTCAAGCCCTCCAAAATAATCTATGGACCATGTTATGCATCAGATCAACAAAATTTGGTGCATGTCTAGACAATAAATCAAATCTTTATTCCATACTCTCAGACGCTTAGGCTACCCTTTTGAAGGTTCAAAAAATGCTCCACCCAACCATCCCTAATCTATTGAGGCAAATAGTGATATATGAAAGCTTCTATAAAGTTATCCCAGGTGGGTAGAGATGCATCTTTTCCCCTAAATCTCTCTTAACATTCGTACCATACTGCAACATCGTACAATCAAAATGTTTCTAACTCAATCGATGAGGCATGTGCCTGTGAAGATCCTATAAAGATGATCAACAATGTCACAACCCGAGAGCACCCCCAAGTTTTGAGGCGGCATACTTGACCTCTCGGGGGTCTTATACAAGCCTCTTATCTTTCATTCATCACATAGGTACAAAAAGTAGTGTGGAATTATAACTTTTCACAATATAGTCAATAGGACACTCTTTCATAAAACAAAAGAAACGAAGTCTCATCATCACAATCCAACTTAGACACGTCTTATTATCATAGGGTCACAACTCTTACATAGAAAAGAACCCATAGTCTAATACAAGTCTTTAATATAAAGAAAACTAAACATAATCTTCGTCCTCGAAAATGTGAAGACGTACCAAGAGACTTGAGAGAACTCTACTTCCCATGCTTCAACTTCTAGAGATCTTCACTTCCTTCCATCTATACTTTTTGAAATATAGAAGAATATGGAGTTAGTACAATTAATGTACTATGTACGACAATATGCAAAACATGCTTTAAAATGGAAACTTTAGTTGAAACATACTTTTCATGTTATTCTAGTAAAACCTCATGAATTAAGTGTACAAGACATCATATAAGTCATCATTAATATACAAGGAAATAGTTCCATAATTCTCATCATATAACCACATTCATCAACTAATTCATAAATCATCTAAACCTTCTATCTCAAGTTATCCTAAGACTCACTTAAGTAAGAAATGAAGAAACCGCCCATACAACCACTTCAATACATACCTAAGTGATCCTTAAGACTACTAAAAATAAAGATAATCCATTCCAACTCAACAAGTCAACATTCATTACTTCGAGGAACATTCATGCATTTAAAAAATTCACATAAAGACCATCCTCTAAGACAACCCCCAAGTTACAATAGTGCAATGTGAAAGTAGCATCCTATTCTACTACTCCCACTTAGTGCTCCTTAGGAATTACCCTAGACTAGGCACATAACATTCAACAATTTACATAGCTTTCATCAACACTAGACATTATATCAACATACTTAATTAACATTAGACCTATAATCAACATGCTTCATTAATCATCATATCCATTACCACTTTTCCTAGAGATTTAGGGTAACCATCCTCTCTAGTGAAAATCTTAGGGGAAACATAAAAGAGATTTGGCCATAGAGGCCTCTTTCTTTTCTTCCAGCACTAGGGCAAGGTAGCCTGTAGGTCATTTCAATCCACATCACCTTTGGTGGAACCTTCTGTTGACACCCAATTTCGGACCTCTCCGATAAATTAATTCAAGAGCTTCTTAAATTCGAAGCGGTTTAAAATAATTAATATATATATATATATGTATATATATATATATATATGTATATATATATATATATTTACATATATACATATATATACGTATATATGTATATATACATATATACGTATATATACATATATACATATATACATATATATACATATATACATATATATATATATACATATATACATATATATATATATATACATATATA
>NC_028641.1:16936266-16955017 GCF_001406875.1 Solanum pennellii | reverse complement strand
TATATATATATATATATATATATATATATGTATATATATATATATATACGCAAGCATATTTTTATGAATGTGTGAAAATCGTCCCAAAAATATTATTTTGTTTAAATATTTTATTAATTATGTAATAGTTTACATCTTTTTGAATTAATTCTTTTAATTACGTTGGTTATTTTATTTCGTTAAAATTAAGAAGCTTGTTTATTGATTAATGGTAATTCATTTTGTTTAAATTAAGAAGCGAGTTCATGGAAAGGGACATGATGATAGACGGAAAAGCAACAAAGAACAGATACCAGCGCTGACTCTTTGTCCTTTTCCCCGACGTCTCTCTTTTTGCAATACTATCACAACAGCAGACACGCGATCGTCCTTGGTGGCGTGAGATGGAGACACGTATAACACCAAAGATGATTAATTCCATCTCAGCCATCCCCCATCTTTCCCTTTCCGTAATAAGGTCAATTTTTCGAAGAAAAGGTGCTGATCCATAAGGGGAAAGGGTTTTGAATTTCGAATTGAAGAGGAAGGTTGGTTCTACCCTAACTTTTTTTTGAGAATTCTCCGCCCTCCCCTAATTCAGAATCCTAGTTCTTCTCCTATAAATAGTCCCCTCTTCTTATTTGTAAAGGGTTGGAGCATAGTGAGATAAAGGTTAGAATAAACAGAGGAAAAGCTTAGGGAAAAACAGTGGATAATAGACAAGAAAGAATTAAAAGTTACAGACCATCCCTTAAAAAAAGTAGAATTAAGTGCGATAGTATTCATATAGCTAAAGCACAAGAGTCCGTTGTTCGGAACTTAGATTTTGTCGAGATCTTACAAAATCGGAGGTGGAGTCAGCTCTCTTTGCTCAGCTCGAGTTCCAGTATCGCTGTCTACGAAAGGTATCGTCTTCTTCCTTATAACAATCTTTTGGATTCCTCTTCCATGTAAGTGGTAATTTGATGTTGGATTGTTGATGTTTAATGTGATGTGGTTGTTCTAAGTCAGTTTCATGAAATAGCAGTAATATCCATTCGAGTTTCTGCTAATTTATATTGGTGTTCATTGTTTTCTTCCTTTCTTTGTTTGAAGTATGTTTTGCATCCTCCTATTATTGCATCTATTATTTCTGTTTATACCATATTTGAGTTTCAAGCACGTCTCCATTCTCTAATTCTCAAAGTTGCTACAAAAACCATTTTTTTTATGATTCAAGTCATCTTGATATTTGTTTCCACTAATACATGTTTCAGTGTGAACCGTTCAAAGAATTTGTTTGATGGAGTATTTTTCTTGAATAATGTGGTGTGATGTTTGTCTTACTTTGGATCACTGTAACTATGGTTTAAACATTTTTTTAAAGGGATCTTGTTGTTGTCGATTTGTTAATCGTACCTAGAATTTGGACGATAATCAGCCATACTATTTAGTTTCCATACCAACCTACTCTACGTTCTCTTGAGGGAAAAGTTAGAGTGAACTTTAAATTATTTTGTTAAGTTTCGAAGTTTGATTGCTATTCGATTTTTGCGAAGGCATAGTGACATACTCTCCATTCCTCCCAGCATGTACCAAAGATGAATTTAGGAGCAGCATGTCCTTATTCTTATTTATTTATTTACTTTTTGCTGTCCATAATGTCATAGTAGCATAAAAATCCAATCGTTCTATATTATGGCCTACTCTAAATAACAAAAATCGATTATTATATTGTGTGTATGCATCTAAAAGCCTTCTCTAGTTAGATTTATTCTAAATTATGGATAGGCAAATTTTGGTTAGTTTTCCTGTACAGTGGAATGAAAATGTTGTGAACCCTAGTGTGTAACAAAACTTATCATCTTCTCATAATTATTTCCGGTCAATTGATCACCTTGTTATTTAATTTCAATATGGTTTGTTTTGGTTTAGTTGAAGTATGTTTGAGCATGCGTCTTTGTTTTGCAAAATTGTTCCATAAATCGACGAGGCATGTCGTCATTTAGAGTTGAGTTTTTTGAAAGATTTTGTTATTACTATTATTAGATACTGATTTTGTTCTCTCCGTTTTCAAGTGACAACTCCTTCGAGTCCACAGTGGAATCTTCCTCCTTTCCTTTGCAAATTAAATTGAGCCATAAGCTCGATTTTTTCTCTAGAGTCAGCTCCATTACGGGGTCAGCAAAATTTGATGTACAGGCTGAAAGTAGTGGTGTGTTGCTGAAAATTAAATTTTCCAGCTCCCAAAAATCTGAAAAACAAGCTGATATACCATATGTATACACTTGTATACAGTCGCAATATGTGGTATACAGTTGAAAAACGTGCCAATATGGAAAAAATGCGGAAACACGATGATCTGGATAAAACTACAGGTTCGTGAGTCCCAAAAATACGGGATGTACACGTCAATTATACACATGGTGTATATCATGGAAAAAAATAAAAAAAAATAGAAGAGGGCCCAAAGCCTAGCATTTTTCAGTAGGTCCAACAGGTCAAAAATGGGCAAGACCCCATTTTGGGTCACTTTAAAATTAGGAAAAATAACTTAAATACACAACTATAAGTTTTGTATTCTCTAATTTTCCCTTCTTTTTTTAAATATTTCATAATTCCCTTTTTTTTTAATTTTAGTAGAAGTTTAGAGATACATAACCTTCTCTCTCCTATAACACACACTTCCCCAATATCATGCCTATTTTTTCTCCACTAAAACACTCAATCTTCTGAATCACTTTTTGAATTTTGAATTATTAATTTTAATTAAAAACTTTTCACAACATTTAATATGAAATTTTGAATTTAAAAATTCAAAAAATTTGAAATTTCTGAAAATTGGACCATTGTTCTCTGGTTCTTCTTCTTCTTCTTACTCCATCATCCGTCTATAGTTATTCTTCTTCTTAATCCATCATCTGTTCTTATTTTCTTTTTTTTTCTTCTTGTTCATTGCTATATTACATCAGCCGTCTCTAGGTCTTCTTTTTCTTCTTACTCCATCATCCGTTTTTTTTTTCTTTTTAAATTTTTGTTCATTGTTCTATTACATCATATTAATGGATCCTTTTACTAATAGAAGGATTTATGATTGGGACGATGAAAACTAGAAAGAAAATAGAAAAAAGTCTTTGCATGATCCTATGAATGTTCGGAAGGATTCAAACAAAGATTTTGGCGAATCATCTAAATCAAAGGTTGACAAAATACACCAAAAAAAGAGAAAAANTATATATATATATACATACATATATATATATATACATACATACATATATACATACATATATATATACATACATACATACATATATATATATATATATATATGTATGTATGTATGTATATATATATGTATGTATATATGTATGTATGTATATATATATATATGTATGTATATATATATATAAAGAGAGAGAGAAAGAGAAGATAAACAAAGTTTAGTCAAAACAAAACAATATAAGTAAGAAAAGGGAAGAGAGTTTTGGCCCAAATTTTATGACCTGTCGTAATTTTAAGTATAAATTTAAGGAATCCCATAGTGTAATACAATAATTACATTCTGTCCCGACAAATNGTATATATATATATATATATATTACTAATCACTTAGCTTTTATCCTTTTTTTAGTTTACCCTTTTATGTCATTCCTCCCTTTAAATGATTTCTCTTTTTCCAAATAAATAAATAATAATAATATAAATAAATAATAATTAGATAATAATAATAAAATTTCTTATTTCATTTAATTTAGTAAATATTCAATAAATTATTTTTAAAAGGTCATTTAGTCAAATCGCCGGTCAACCGCGAGTTAGCGGACATTCCGAGGGCTTAACACCTTTTCCGAATGTACATTTGAACTTCACATTTTCAGTAGATTTTTTTATCTGTTTTTTAAATCTTTTGAAAAATAATTTATGTTTTCTTGATTTTACTAAAAATCATGTGGCAGCTCTGTAATTTGAAAAGTCAATTTTTCTTAAATCATAAGACTAATCGATTTTTCAAACTTAGTCATTTTAACTTTATATATATTTTTTCGTAAGACGGAAATGACGATTCTGCTGGAGATCTATTAAGTTCTAACCAAAAGTATTTGACTATTTTGACGAATTGTTATTATTAAGTTACTTATATGTGATTAATTTGTTTAAATTATAAACTGACTTTGCATATCATGGTATATTTCTGTTATATATTGTATAGTATATTAAAGTACGATTTGCGGAACCGTAGCCAGACTTTTTTGTACTCGCCTTCTTTTGGAGTTAGTGGCAATTTTTTGGTTCGTTATGCGTCCAATGATTGTCGCGAGTTCCAGCCCAAATTGTCCATTTGGGTTCCCGGACTTTTCAAAAGTCACTCCTAGTCAACTAGCGTAGAACCGAGCCAAAATCCCTAGTTTAGCAGCATTTGAGCTAGGGCGACCCCAACACCCAAGGCGTGTGGGGCCCATTAGAAGTCCACCTTTTGTCAACTTGGCCCAAATTGCCAAAAATAGAAAACTATGCTTATGTGATAGTTGAAGGATGTATGTGTGTTTTTAAAATGATTTATTGTCTACGGGGATGGGGGTTAACTAATCTTTGTCTGCTATTTTTGCAGGATGATTTCGACACACGAGCCTTTGAAAACAAGAATCGTTACCGTCCCCGATACCTTCCCCAAAGTATGGTGGAGGTTCATGAACAACGATGGTAAAATGATCATTCAGAAACACATAGGTTACCTCCCGTCACTGCTAGAGATGAATTCTTGGCCTGACCTGATTGGAACAATGGTGAAATTCTGGGATAGCGAGCATATGGTCTTTTGATTTGGGGAAGTGGAGTTGACGCCGACAATAGAAGAAATCCTCACGAGTTACGAAAGCGACTCCATGTGCAACAAAAGGAAAAAACATGCAAATACAGATCTCCTAAATCCTATAATATGGGATTTCACCAAAATTAGAGAAAAACTGTCATTCGTTAAAATTGAGTGGATGGACAAGCTCCCCGGCTCAAATATAGCTTTTAGAAAACTATATTATCGGTTCGAACATGCAAGGGATTATGAGAAATATAAAGACGAGTTTGTTTCAAAAGAAAAATGGAAAGAGACGCGTCCCCTCGCATTTGCAATATGTTTACTCGGAACGATGGTTTTCCCTCAAGGGAAAAAATACACTATTCATCCTAGCGTGTTTATGATCACTCATGCCATCTTCTACGGAGTGGACTATAAATCATCAACAAAGTACTACCCTTAAGCGCCTATGATTTTGGCCGACATCTATAGGACTTTAGACAAATGTCAAAGGGGAGAACGCTTCTGTCAAGGGTGTAATCTGATACTCCAGTGGTGGATGATGCGACATTTGATCAAGACTCATAATCCAAAAGAACCAGATCCCCTAAAACGATCAGGCGAGCTACATGGTCATGATTGGTTGTTGTACCACAATCGTTGCAATAAGACTAGAGGAGAAAGTTTTTGGTAATCGAGGCTTCGAGGGCTGAGAGAAGAAGACGTACAGTGGTCAATAGATAGTTTTGTGGTAACTAGATTATGGTGGTTCGAACAGAAAAAGTCCCTTACTTGGTACTTGTTGGGTTAAGAGGGACTATACAATATGCTCCTGGTCGAGTCCTAGGGCAAGTAGGAGAAAAACAAGAGTTGCCCCAGATCGCAGATATGAGGAAATTTACAACTGAACACAAGAATGGACGAGTTTCATTTGCTGAAGACATACGTAGGATGTAGAGATCTTGAAGAGTGTTAAGTGAACCTGTACCAAACAGGTTTCATCCAGAATTTTCTAGGGAGTACAAAGAATGGTTGAAAAAAGAGTATCTCTTGAACTATTGAGCCTGGTCCAAACGTTCCTCACATTATTGCGGATGTTGGAAACAAATATCAAGTCCGACTTCACTGACTTCAAGAGAAGTTTTATAAGAATGAATTAGAGCATCAACGTCGTCACTCAGAAGACGCCAAAGTCATAGCTCAATTGAAACAAGAGCTACGAAAATCAAGACAGTGCATGATAGACTTAAATGATAGCATGGAACAACAGATTCAGTCGATAGAAGGGTGCATACATCAAGAAGGAGCTCAATTGGCGAGAAATCATCTATGGGAAAACAAATATGCTATGTGGAAAGAGGTCAACATCGCCAAGAGGACAAGACTTGATGAAGGATCAGATGAGGCTTGAATTTTGTTTACCATCCATTGCCGGGGACTGCTTTATTTGTTTTATAATTTAGATTCAGAACTATTTCTTTGTTTTATGTGTATCAGACATTTTGGATGTTATTAATGAAGTATTTTGGGGATAATAAATCCGGTTTAAAAATCATATACATCCTTTAATTCGTTAGGCCTACCCTTTGTATAAAAGAGTCACAAACATATTTAGGACGCGATATATGTGTTTTAATTGTTTATGTGATATGTCGCTATGAATGAGGATATCGTAAACCTAATCCTGCCAGAAAGTCCAAAAATATACAAGTCATTATCACAAAAATGTCAGACCAAAATTTTTAGAGTCTTAAGTTTCTCACTCAAAGACACCTCTCATATCCCAAATCCTAAAACATTACTCTACTGTCTCACGAAAAGCAAATCACTGCTATGGATAAGGGTAAGAATATCCAGATGGAACTCACTAGAGAAGAGTTACAAAGAAAGATCGGGTAAGAATATCCAGATGGAACTCACTAGAGAAGAGTTACAAAGAAAGATCGAACAAATCACTCGAGAAATTCAAGAGGTTAGAGAAGAAGAACTCAGGGTCGAAGTTGCCTCATCGGTCTACAAAGGCGTGACTGAAGCACTGGATGAGGATTTGACGTCAAAAAAGAAGAAGAAGAAAAGCATCGAGGCAGAAAGAGGACTTAAGTAAGAAGTTGGATATGCTTCGGCTAAGGATTTAGGAAAGGGAGGCAAGAGAAGCGGAGATAGATTCAGAAACCGCAAATATGTTGGCTAGAAATGCGACAATTGATGAGGAACTGACGGTGGAGATGGCAGAATTCATCACCATGAGAGAACGAATGGAAAAATTGAGGGAGAAGAACAAGGCGTTCCACCATAACATGATCACCATCCGCGAATAAGAGGCTAGTGGTGGTCCAGACGACACTCACCCTGGAGCGACTGGGGAAGACGCCGACGAGAAAATCGTCTACAAACATCCATTTCTAGGCCGTCTGAGAGGAGGAGATAAGTGGATCACTCTTCTGCCCTAAGAGCCGATGCATAGTGTGGGGGAGAGGGTTATGTATTGCACTCTTTTGTACGAATATTTCAGATTGGCACCTCCGGAAGGATCATTTCAATCTTTCGGCAAGGAAACTATTCAAAAGTATGTGCGTTCCACCAAAACCAGCGAGGACACACTATAGAGGAATGCGTGCAACATAAGATGAGGATCTGCCACCAGATCGACATTGGGAATATCTCGCACATGCAGGGTAATAATACCGCTCTCGCTTATGATCCGTCGGAGCCAATTGAGCGCACTCAGTTTGTTTGTCACTATTTCACTCTGTTCAAAGAATCAATGTTGCATATTTACATGGATTTGGTTATTAATGGGATCTAAGCCTCCCTCTATGATGATGACAACAGCCGCGATCCGGTTGGGGGAGAAATCTTCAAACCTTGTGCTTGCCATGATGCTATAAATCATAGCATCTCTAAATGTCTTGTTTTTCACTACGACCTTGAATCCCCCTTCAACATGGAAAATATTATAGTCGAGTTTATTCCTCGTGATTGATGCTGCAACGAGAAGAAGAATAAATGAGATGTAGTCGTTATTTTTATGTTTAAAGCTTTGTTGCCTTTCAATTTCCCTGTAATCGCAATGAATAAATAAATGAAAATATTTTCTTTTGTACTCGAACTACGTAGGGCCTAAATTCTCCTTGTGGGATACGTAGGCAGCTTTTCCCAGGACCGACCCCTATGTTTAAAATTTTCATTCTCCCCTTTATGTTACAAGAAGATGCGAAGGCCAGATCAACGGACGTCAAAGAATATCTGTGAGAATATCTTAGCTTAACGTGATTTAGCCTTTCTCAGATAGTGTCAAACTAAAATAAGCAAACTCCTTCTCGTTAAAAAATGTGTTTCCGTCCTTACTCGTGAGTTGAAGATATCCTCAAACAAAGCAACTTGTGTGTTTATCTGCTCTCTGTGTGATATTATGCATTTTGCATTATGAATCTGCACTGACAAATCTGCCCTTAAAATTTTTCCTTCTCAGGTACTTGAAACTAATCTGTGTCAATCAAAAGTTGGCAGATCATCACTATTTCACAAGATCAAAGGGTCCCGCATATTCCTTCCCTAGGCAAAGCTCAGACAAAGGAAAGACAGTTATGGGGGATAGTAATGAAGAAGTAAGTCTTACTGATCTTTTGGTGTCTCAACCCACCAAAACAGACCAGAATGAGTTGATTCTGCAGCTGATGCAGTAAATTGCAGAAATGAGAGTTGAAATGCAAAAGAGACAGGATCTGCCTCCGCCAGGGTTTGCTGCTAACGCTGCTGATGGTAAACCGCCAATCTACTTAGATCCTGTTTGGCTCAGCTTAAAAGCTGGTCAAACTGACTTAAAAGCTGATTTTTGACTTATTTAGCTGTTTGGCAATACTCAAAATAACTTATTTTAAGTTAAAAAAAACTTATTTTAAGCCAAAAGTTAAAAGCTGGGGTAGATGTGCTTTTCTTTTTTGAGCTTATAAGCTGTTTTAAGTTGACCACATTTTTATCTTTTTGCCTTTAATATTTTTATACAATCTCCAAATTACAACATAACCCTAACATCTCTTTCTTCCATTTTTCCCTTTTCACGTTTGGCATAGCAACTTCAACACTTTTATCCAAACACATAACTGCTTATTTTAAAAATAAGTTTCAGCACTTTCAAAAGTACTTTTTTAAAGCTGCTTTTATTAAGCCCATCCAAACGGGCCCTTACCCTCTTCAAATATGGATCCAGCCCCAAACTAGCCATCTACACCTTCTCAGAATCCGTCTGTTATAGATCTGACTACCAAAAATCCCCAATATGCTTCCGCATCCTACCAAACTCCACCTCCTCCTAAAAAAACCACCCCCAAATGCCACCCTATCCTCAAAATAATCACCATCAAACTGCTCCACCCTTGCAAAATCAAAACCAAAATACTTTCAACCCCCAAACACCCCACAACAACTTAAATAAGAATACCAATCCTAAGACTTACCCACAAAATTATCAAACCGCTCAAAATGCCTAGAGTCCCTCTATAGATCCACCCTTACCTCAAAGAACCACTTTCCAAATTCCCGTCCCTGCCGAGCACGATCTGCACGGTTCTAAGCTGGACCATTATAAGTAACATGAAAAGGAGTGGAGGGCAAAGGAAGAGGCAAAGGTGGAAATAAAAGAAGAGATCAAGAAAGCCATGAAAGAGATCCAACGCGTCCCTGATATTGTAGGGCTTAGTTATGAAGATTTATGTATTCATCTAAATTTGGACCTTCTAGAAGGGTTCAAAATTCCAAAAATTGATACTTTCGGAGGAGTGGGGAACCCTATGGATCATTTAAGAGCCTACTCCGACCATCTCATCGGAGTTGGTAGGTATGCAGCTCTATTGATGCGGATCTTCAGCCGAAGCCTGTGCAGAGAAGCTCTTGAAAAATTCACCTTGCATAAAACTAGAAAATGGCCCAGCAGGAATGAATTGGCCAAAGATTTAATCGATCAGTTCGCTTACAACATAGAAATTGTTCCAGCTCGATACTCTTTGGAGAAGATGAAGAAAAAATCAACCGAGACCTATAGGGATTTTGCTTATAGCTGGAGAAAAGAAGCGGCGAGGGTGAGACCGCCCATGTCTGAAAAAGAAATTGTTGAAGTGTTCATGCGGGTGCAAGAGCCCGAATATTACGACAGGATCATGTTGCTCGTGGGGAAAAATTTTTACTGTGATAGTCAAGATTAGTGAGACTATCGTTGATGATTTAAAATCAGCAAAGATAGCCCGTGTAGCTGCATCACCTTGATCTTCAGCGTTGTTGAAAAAGAAGAGAGAAAAACCAAAGAAGATCTTCGTACTCCCACTCCCAAGGTCGTTCTCGACCTTCTCAACACTCTTACCAAGCTATTCAGAAAAATAATCCACCTTCAATTTACCAAAATCCATCTACCACATACCAAAATCCACCTCCAATTTACCAAAATCCATCTCCCACATAGCAAAATCATCCTCTACTTTACCAAATTCCTTCTCCTTATTATCAAGGTATTTCTCCCAACTGTGCTAACGTGAACTCAAGCTATAGAGAACCCCCTTCTGTTTATCAAGTCGAATCTCCACTATACCAAAATCCCCTTCTGAATTACCAAGCTCCATCGCCAAACTACCAAACAAATCCATATCCTAAAAGCGAAGCTCCCCGTCCAAATACCATGAGTTATCAACAGGTGCCTCCTCCCCAACAAGGCAGTTATGATCCTCCTCAACCCAGATTCGAGAAGAATACTTCCATGAATTTTACCACGCTCATCGAAAGACTAACAAATCTGTACGAGCGACTGGTTGCGGCTGCATATATACACCCAGTGGAGCCCAAACCGGTGGATACTAGTTCAAAGTTCTACAGGACCGATCAAAGGTGTGTGTATCACTCCAATAGTGTTGAACATGATACTGAAGACTACATCAACCTCAAGCATAAGATTCAAGATCTGATCGACCAAGAGGTGGTCTCTCTTCAAGCAGCCGCGCCTAATTTCAACACCAATCATTTGCCAAATCATGCCGATGTCAATATCAACATGATAGAGACAAACTATGATTGGTGTGTGACTAAGGTGATAGCTCCAGTTGTGCATGACGAGCTACAAAAAGGCCGTGGCCTCATTAAGCGTCAAGGAGAAAAAGAGTTCGTGATCTTGACACCCGCAAAGGATGTTGCCTTTGTGACACCAGAGACTCTTGTCAAACAAAAACTTTGTGATTGAGACTAATGATGCACAAGGTATGACCCGATCAGGAAGATGTTATACTCATGAGGAGCTTTCTCTCAGAGGTCAAAAGAAGGATCAAGCTAAAAGGCCAATAAGCGAGGGTAAGGCAGAGGAATTCTGGAGAAGAATGCAGCCGAAAGATCATTCTATTGTCAAGCATTTAGAGAAGACTCCAACCCATATTTCTGTATGGGCCCTGCTGATGAGTTCTCAATCGCACTGGCAGGCTTTGTTGAAGGATCTTGATGATACGTATGTACCCGCAGGCACAAGCAGAAATAACGTGGCCGGTATTATCCACCAGGTTATTCGAGAGCATCAAATCAGCTTTTGTGACGATGAGCTGCCTTTTGAATGCAAGTCCCACTACAAGGCACTGCATATCACTGTCATCTGTCACAAAATGGTTATCAATCACATAAAAGTAGATGATGGATCTAATCTGAACATCTTCCCGTTGTCGACGCTAAAGCAGTTTAAGTTTGACTTTGGAAAACTTGAGCAAAATCAAGTCAACATGAGAGCCTTCAATGGGTTTCAAAGAGATACCTTAGGAGCCATAAATCTGGTTATCCAATTAGGCCCTACCGAGTTTAGGGCGTAGTTTCAAGTCCTAGATATTGACACCAGCTACAACCTTCTTCTAGGAAGGCCTTCTATTCACATGGCTGGAGATGTGCCTCCTACACTGTCTCAGATGATGAAACTCGTTTGGAAGAACGAAGAGCAAGTCATTCATGGAGAAGGTAGTCATTCTGGCAGACATGCATTGATTACGGTGGATATAGTAAATCCTATCGGTGAAGACTTGGCCTCATAGCCTATCATGCCTTCTGTGTATAAGATGCTTGTTACTGTGATGTTGCAAAGTGGATTTGAACCAGGTTTCAGATTGGGAAGGAATTACCAAGGAATTTTTGAGCCCATTCAAGTTCTTGTCAAAGGGGCAAGGTATGGATTGGGGTATGTCCCTACAGATGATGATGAGAAGACAAACAAGAAGAAGGATTAAGCATTGGACAAGAAAATCCCTCATCTATATCAATCCTTCCCAGTCCGTGAATATGACGAGCAGGAGGACCTTGGGGAAGGAATCTGTGGCCTTTTTGAAGAGATTGATTCTATCATTGAAGAAGAGGTCGAGCTGACAGGATTCTGTGATGTTGAGCCATGAGAAATGCTGCAGAATTGGACTTCCACGCCATCCTGATCCCCCGAACTCCCTTGCAGAAAGGCATCATTTTATACATATTGAAATTGGTGGTAGTTCGGAAGAGGCCCGAGACCCACCATTTTGAATTTTTCTTAACTTTTTGAATTTTTAATTTTCCATCGTGATGTTTAAAAAGGCAACATGGCCCTATGCCGTGGCCAAAGTTTGCACCATTTTTTCCAATTTGTGTGAAAGCCTCTTTTATTTTAAAATTTGTTTATTTATTCATTTGTTATACTTTGCTTTCCTAACTTTGTTATTTATGGTTTCAGTAATGTAAGTTTAAAACCTACCAATGTCATGTCATGTCACGAGCTGAACGAAAAAAATGAGGTAGGTGATGATGAGGTTGATGGTTACGAGGAAGAAAGTGAGGTACCATAATATGTTGCTGATGAATTTCTACAGTTTGAAAACCAGCATAAGCCGAATCTAGAGGAAACTGAAACTATAAATGTAGGAGACCAAGAGTGTATCAAAGAGGTCAAAATCAGTGTCCACTTGAATGAAGATCAAAGTAAGGGCCTGATTCACTTACTGAACGACTACATTAATGTGTTCGTTTGAGAAGTCAGCGACATGCTATGGCTGAGTACCAATGTTGTGTCTCACAAATTGCTGATTAATCTAGGGTTCAGTCCGATGAAACAAAAGGCTCGAAAGTTCAAGCCTGAGTTGAGTTTAAAAGATTAAAGAAGAGATCACCAAGAAAATTGTGTCTCGATTGGTGGAAGTGACGCAATACCCGACGTGGTTGGACAATGTTGTTCTAGTAACCAAAAAACACGGGAAGATCAGAATTTCTGTAGACTATAGATATCTCAACAAATCCAGCGCAAAGGATAATTTTCCATTGCCGAACATTCACATTCTGATCAATAACTATGCTAATCATGAATTGCAGTCATTTGTGGATTTTTATGCAGGTTATCATTAGATATTGTTGGACAAAAAGGATGCAGAAAAGACAGTTTTTATTACACCTTGGGGTGTATAGCATTATAGAGTGATGCCAGTTGGCCTCAAGAATGCTGGTGCTACCTATTTGAGGGCTATGATGACTATATTTCATGATATCATTCATAAGGAGATTGAGGTGTATGTGGATGACGTCAAAATCAAGTCCCGCGAGAGTTCGGACCACTTGACGCACTTGAGAAAGTTTTCCAAAAGTTTGTGGTGTTATAACTTCAATTTAAATCCCGCCAAATGTGATTTTGGGGTCGATCCGACAAGTTGTTGGGATTTATAGTAAGCAGAAGGGGTATCGAGCTCGATCCTTCTAAGATTAAACGGATTCAAGAGTTACCTCCACCGAAGACGAGAAAAGAGGTGATGAGTTTCTTAGGGAGGTTGAACTACATCAGTCGATTCATAGCTCAATCAACCGTGGTGTGTGAGTCTATATTTAGGATGTTGAAGAAAGACGATCCGTCAAAGTGGTCTAGAGAGTGTCAGGATGCTTTTGACGCTATCAACATCTATTTGTCAAATCCACCTGTATAGGTTTCTCCGCGATAAGGGATTCTTTTGTTGTTGTGCATTTGTCTATCTCAGATAGTGCATTTTGGATGCGTACTTGGTCAACACGACGAGACAGGAAAGAAGGAGAGGGATATCTATTACATACGCAAGAAGTTTACTCCATACGAGTTTTGTTATACTTTTTTTACAGAGGACGTGTTGTGCTTTGATTTGGGTTGCACAGAAGTTGAGACATTATCTGTATTCTTATACCACATATCTCATTTCCAGATGGATCCATTGAATTATATCTTCCAGACGGCGATGCCGACCAAGAAGTTAGATAAATGGCAAATGTTGTTGAGCTAATTTGATATTGTGTATGTGACTCAGAAGGCGATAAAGGCACAGTCCTTGGCTGATCATCTTGCAGAAAGTCCCATTGATGAAGAATATGAACCGCTTAAGACTTATTTTAACGATGAATAAGTTTCATTTGTGGGTGAAAATACTTTTGAAGCATATCCGGGTTGTAGACTATTCTTTGATCGAGCGGAAAATCATCAAGGGAAAGGCATCGGAGCAGTCTTAGTGTCAGAATGTGATTAGCACTTTCCCATGGCATCTAAGCTCCGATTTAATTGCACGAACAACATGGCTGAGTATGAAGCTTGTATCCTCGGTTTGAAAATGTCCATTGACATGAATGTCCATGAGCTATTGGTTATTGGAGACTCAGATTTCTTGATTCATCATTTTCAGGGAGAATGGGTCGTGATGAACCCAAAGATTATACCTTACGTACAGTATGTACAGAAGTTGTGCAAAATATTTTTCAAGATCGAGTTCAGACATACTCCCAGAATACAGAATGAGTTGGCTGATGTTCTCGCCACCATTGCTCCTATGATTAAGCATCCAGAAACTGATTATATCGATCCTCTGGAGATAGAGTTGAAAGAACATCTAGTCTATTATTCACACGTTGAAGCAGAACCGAATGGTTTGCCATGGTATTTTGATGTAAAGAGGTACTTAGAGACCGGGAGTTATCCTAAAGATGTCACATCCAACAATAATAAGTCGATACGACGTATGGCTCTTAATTTCTGTTTAAGTGGAGAAATCCTATATAGGAGGACTCCAGATTTAGGTCTCCTCAGATGCGTCGCTGCTGCTGAAGCCGCGAAGCTTATTGAACAGATACATGCCAGAGTTTATGGCACGCATATGAATGGGATCAGTTTGGCAAGAAAGATCCTTCGAGCCGGTTAATTATGGATGACTATGGAGAATAATTGTTACAAGTTTGTGCAGAACTGTCATAAATGTCAAGTGCATGGTGATTTGATCCACGTGACGCCTCACGAACTTAATGCTATGAGTTCACCTTGGCCATTTGTAGCTTGGGCATGGATGTCACCAGTCCGATAGAGCCATCCGCTTCTAATGGATAGATTCATTTTGGTTTCCATTGATCGACAGAGTATGATTCATGTTTTTCACAAGAGAGTAAGAGAAAGAATTTTCGAAGTTGGGCAGTTTGTCCTTAAGCGCATTTTTCCTCATAAAGACGAATACAAGGGAAAATTCGCGCCAAATTGGCAAGGATCCTACATGGTTTGCAAGGAATTATCGGGAGGTGCTTTGTTTTCTGTCGGAAATGGATGGCACCGCATGGACGAAACCTATTAATTCAGATGCTGTCAAGAGATATTATGTGTGAAGCTTCGGTTTGAATTTCTATCATTTACTTGTAATCGTTATATTTTTTTGTATTTGTTTGGTTTAAATTTTTATCCTTCTTGTAATGAACTACGTCTGACCTGAATTCTCTAGAATGAGATACGTAGGCGGCCTATGTCGGCCTTGGTCACCCCATTTATCCCCTTTAAAATATTTCTTTGTATTTGTACTACGTTTGACCTGAATTCTGAAGAATGAGATACGTAGGCGGCCTATGTCGGCCTCGGTTGGTTTCTTTGAAATTTTCTTATCTTTGTTAACCTTGGGGGAACTACGTTTGACCTGATTCCTTCCTCAACATGATAATTAGGTGCACAAGGGTTCGGTCATATTTCCCGTGAGATTTCTATTTCTCTTTACAATAGAAACTAGGACACAATTTTTGAGTGGAACTCAAAAATTCTCAAGAAGAAGATTTTTCCTCAACAAGTCAAGACTGAAGATATTTTGATATTTGCAACTGGGACAGAATTTTGAGAGGATCTCAAAATTCCATGATTTACTTACCGACAGTTGAAGATAAACCAAAACTTGTAACTGGGATAGAAATTTTTAGGATGACCTCAAAATTTCAACATGAGTTTATCGACTGTCTAGATTGATCTTGAATACCCCACATCGAATAACCAGATATACTTCCAAGCATCAGGCTCAAAGAAGTTCGTTAAGCCTGACGTGATATGACACTTGGCACTGACCTTTTTCACAATACTACTTCTTGAAAATTTAATTTTCTTAAAGTTTTCACCTATTATTTTATTTCTTTTGGCATAAAACATTTTGTCTTACCTATAAAGATTTGGAAAATCAGAAAATCAACCGGAGATAGCAGAATAAAGAGCAGACAACTGAAGAAATCGACACAGGTCAGTTCATTTTTAAATTTATAATTTTTCTGTGCATGCAAATTTATAGTTTTGCTCTGAATCGGCAAATTTCTCTAATCGACGAATATGGAAAGTCAAGGGAAAAGAAAGTTCTCCCAAAATTAACAGTTTTCCCAGTAGATGCAGGAATTATTTTATATTTCTCATATCGGAGAATTGGGAGTATGAATGGTTTATTTCATCAGATTTCCAATAACATGAGGTCTATACGGAACGTCCAGCTAGACTCAAAGGTGGATCAAGTGAAAATCTCGGGAAAGATAGTTTACGATTTTTATAAAGGGTGTCGTTGGCTTCTCTTTATCAGACGCGATAGTGTCACTATCAGAAAAAAAATTAATTTTATTATCAATCAAGACAATGCACTATCCAGAGAGGTCATTTATTTTGTTGTCGATCAAGACAATGCAATACCCGGAGGGATCATTTATTTTATTGTCGATCAAGACAATATACTACCTGAAAATTCATTTTACCATTATTGTCAATTGAGATGATATGATTATCCAAAAAACACCCAGGAGATCACTATGTTGCTCGATTGAAGCACTATCTTTTTTTGATACCGAGAATGCCATCGAGAACAAATATTCATGCATCACGGGAGATCATACATCGCAAGTTAATATCCATGCATCGCGAGTCAATATCTATGCACCGCAGAAGATCCATGCATCGCGAGTAAATATTCATGCATTGCGAAAGATCATGAATCGCGAGTCAATATCCATGCATAACGGAAGATCCATGCATCGCGAGTAAATATTCATGCATCGTGAAAGATCATGCATCGCGAATCAATATCCATGCATCGCGGAAGATCCATGCATCGCCAGTCAATATCTATGCATCGCAGAAGATCCATGCATCGCGAGTCAATGTTCATGCATCGCGAGTCAATATCCATGCATTGCGGAAGATCATGTATTACGAGTCAATATCAATGTATCGTCGAAGATCCATGCATCGCGAGTCAATATCCATGCATCGCAGAAGATCCATGCATATCGAGTCAATATCCATGCATCACGGAAGATCCGTGCATTGTGAGTCAATATTCATGAATTGCGGAAGATCATGTATCATGAGTTAATATCCATGCATCGCAGAAGATCAATGCATCGCGAGTCAATATTCATGCATCGCGAATCAATATTCATGCATAGCAAAATATCATGCATCGTGAATTTATATTCATGCATTGCGAGTCAATATTTATGTCTCGAAGAATTTATGCATCATGAGAAGATATTCATGCCTCACAGAAATTATGCATTGCCAGAGAAGGAATCGTGCATCTCAAGGGAAATATTTACCCCTCAACATCAACTACATCTTTATTTGGCAAGAGTGAATGCCAAGAGAATCATCGAAAAGAACAAAAAATATCAATATTGCATCAGCTTTCATTTATGTTGACATCACATAAAGAGTACATTGAAGATTGCATTGCAAAAAAGAAGACATAAGCTTTATTTGCATTACGTTAAATCGATCGAGTTGACGCTAAATGTTGAGGAGAGCAATTAAGTGTCCACACGGTTAAAGACACTGCCTCCCATCTTGATTGCATTTTTTTATGCTGACGAGTTTTATCTCAGTCTTTGTCGAGAGCATCCGAAAATATGAATTCTCGAAAAAAGAAACCACAGGTGTGGATGACATCAAAAAAGATGCAGCACACAGTGGAACTTTTTCTTAGCAGCGAACTGGGACATAGCCCAAAGAGGATTATCATACTCTTAGGACGCGAGCAGATGAGAGACTTCCACCACAATCAAATTGCACCCATATTAGAAGGCATATGGGTTTTTCATTAGTTTTTTCAGTTTTGGTCTCGCATCTGGAAATTTTGATATACCGGAAGTAAGTTTCTAATCCGAGTGAAAATGCGCCAGGAGCTTGAAAATTATGTCCGTGTAAGTTCTTAATTATGGGTGTGAAGCGCGCCACATTCGTGGTAAAGAGGTTACAATCCTCCTTTTCATACTCGTTTAATTTTTCACTTATTAAAAACCAAAGGTTATCTAGCATAATAGATTTTCTTTTCAACCGATAGAGTCGAACGACAAGCAGCCTAATTCCTGAGGTTTACAGATACGTAGGCGGGCTCAATGTTGAAAACTCAGCTGTATTCCAACATTCGCTCTTGAATCTTATTCTCAAGCATTTCAGTACCTGTATAATCCGATATCGAGGTGGCTTTTAATTTCTTTAAAAATTGTGCATTAAATCAAGCGTATCGAACTACAAGTGGCCTGAATTCTCATATAGTCTGAGATATGTAGGATACCCAGTTTCAGGGCTTGGACATAATGCCTAAAATCCGTACCAAAATCACTTTTTTAAAAGATGAAGGTGTGATCGGCCAAAATTGGGTCGGTCAATTTCATTTTCCTCGAATTTCTTGCATCAATATATATATATATATATATATATATATATATATATATATATAT
>NC_028641.1:16844542-16935680 GCF_001406875.1 Solanum pennellii | reverse complement strand
ATATATATATATATATATATATATATTCACATACATACTTGAAAATATATTTGAATTTTGTAAAATATTTTATGAATGTGTGAAAATCTTCCCAAAAATTTTATTTTGTTTAAATATTTTATTAATTATGTAATAGTTTACATCTTTTTGAATTAATTATGTTAATTACGTCGATTATTTTATTTCGTTAAAATTAAGAAGATTTTTTATTAATTAATGGTAATTCATTTTGCTTAAATTCTAATACAATTTATCAAATTAAATCGATTTGGTTACTTGTTAATGTACTTGGGCAAATTATTCAATTGAAACTAGAGTGAAAACATGCCTACTGGCCCCATACATTTAAAAGAACTGAAATTTTGGGCCTCTTTCTTTTAATTAACCAAACCCAACACCTTTCTTTCCTCTAAACAACAATGGCCCGAAGCCATTACTCCAAATAACCCAGACCCAAATTCTTCAATTCTCAGCCATTCATTAATTTTTCAGCCCAACACCTTATTCCAACCCTATGCATCCGTCCAAACCAACCTATTTCTTCCAATAGCCGACCCGTCCTCCTTTCATCTTTAGCGTCTGAATTCCAAGGGATAACGTTGTATTCCAAGCAGCTTTTAGACGTCGTCTTCACAGTTAACAGATGGGAGGACGCGTGAACGACACCAAGCGAATCCTACGCGCCTCACGTAGCGGCGAGTTCACGGAAAGGGACACGATTATAGACATAAAAGCAACAAATAATAGAGACCAGTGCTGACTCTTTGTCCTCTTCCCCAACGTCTCTCTTTTCGCAGTACTATCGCAATAGCAGGCACGCGATCGTCCTTGGTGGCGTGAGATGGAGACACGTATAACACCAAGGACGATCGATTTCATTTCAGCCATCCACTATCATTCCCTTTCCTGAATAAGGTCAATTTTTCGAAGAAAAGGTGCTGACCCATAAGGGGAAAGGGTTTTGAATTTTGGATTGAAGTGGAAGTTCGATTCTACCCCAACTTTTTTGTGAGAATTTTCCCTCTCTTCCCTGATTCAGAAACCTAGTTCTTCTGTTATAAATAGTCCCCTCTTCTTATTCGTAAAGGGTTGGAGCATAATGAGATAAAGGTTACAAAACACAGAGGAAAAGCTTAGGAAAAACAGTGGATAATACACAAGAAAGATATAAAAGTTACAGACCATCCATAAAAAAAGTAGAATTTAGTGCGACGGTATTCATATAGCTAAAGCACCTGAGTATGTTGTTCGGAACTTAGATTTTGTCGAGATCTTTCAAAAATAGAGGTGGAGTCAGCTCTCTTTGATCAGCTCGAGTTCTAGTATCGCTGTTCGGAAAAGGTATTGTATTCTTCCTTATAACAATCTTCCGAACTCCTCTTCCATGTAAGTGGTAAGTTGATGTTGAATTGTTGATGTTTAATGTGATGTGGTTCTTCTAAGTCAGTTTCATGGAATAGCCGTAATATCGATTCGAGTTTCTGCTAATTTATATTGGTGTTCGTTGTTTTCTTCCTTTCTTTGTTTGAAGTATGTTTTGCAACCTCCTATTATTGCATCTATTCCTTCCGTTTATACCATATTTGAGTTTCAAGCGCGTCTCCATTCTCTAATTCTAAAAGTTGCTACAAAAATCATTTTTTTATGCTTCAAGTCATCTTGATATTTGTTTCCACTAATACATGTAGTAGTGTGAACCATTGAAAGAATTTGTTTGATAGAGTATTTTGCTTGAATAATGTGGTGTGATATTTTTCTTATTTTGGATCACTGTAACCATGATTTAAACATTTTTAAAGGGGTCTTGTCGTTGCCGATTTGTTAATCGTACCTAGAATTTGGACGATAATCAGCCATACTATTTTGTTTCCATACCAACCTACTCTATGTTCTCTTGAGGGAAAAGTTAGAGTGAACTTCACAATATTTTATTAAGTTTCGAAGTTTGATTGCTATTCGACTTTGGCAAAGGCATAGTGACATACTCTCCGTTCCTCCTAGCATGTATCAAAGATGAATTTGTGAGTAGCATGTGCTTATTCTTATTTATTTCTTTACTCTTTGCTGTCCATAATCTCTTAATAGCTTAAAAATTCAATCGTTAGATTATTATGGCCTACTCTAAATAACAAAAATAGATTATTATATTGTGTGTATGCATCTAAAAGCCTTCTCTAGTTAGATTTATTCTAAATTCTGGATAGGCAATTTTTGGTTAGCTTCCCTGAGTGGAATGAAAATGTTGTGAAGCCTAGTGTGTAACAAAACTCATCATCTTCTTATAATTATTTCACGTCAATTGATCGCCTTGTTATTTAATTTCAAGATGGTTTGTTTTGGTTTAGTTGAAGTATGTTTGAGCTTGCATCTTTGTTTTAAATTATTGTTCCATAAATCGACGAGGCATCTCGTCATTTAGAGTTGAGTTTTTAAAAATATGTTATTATTATTATTATTACTAATTTTGTTCTCACTGTTTTCATGTGACAACTCCTTCGAGTCCACGGTGGAATCTTCCTCCTTTCCTTTGCATTTTAATTTGAGCCATAATCTTGATATTTCCCTAGAATCAGCTCCATTACAGGGTCAGCCAAATTTGATGTACAGGCTAAAAGTAGTGGTGTGTTGCTGAAAACTAAAATTTCCAGCTCCCGAAAATCTGAAAAACAAACTGATATACCGGCGGTCTACACTTGTATATAGTCAGAATATATGTTATACAGTTCAAAAACGTGTAAATATGGAAGAAATGTAGAAATACGAAGATCTGGATAAAACTACAGGTTCTGAAGTCCCGAAATCAGTAGTATATGGGATGTACACGTCAAATATACACTTGGTGTATATCATGGCAAAAATTTAAAAAAAATAGAAGAGGGCCCAAAGCCTTAAGATTTTTCAGCAAGCCCAACAGGTCAAAAATGGGCAAGAGCCCTTTTGGATTACTTTAGAATTAGGACAGGTCATAAAATTTGGGCCAAACGCCCAAATTTAATAACTCTTCCCTTTTCTTACTTTGCTGTTTTGTTTTGACTAAACTTTGTTTATCCTACTGTTTTAATTTAATCAAATTCCCAAGATTTCCATTTCTCTTAAATTACAAGTCACTTAGCTTTTATCATTTTTTATTTTGCCCTTTTAAGTCATTCCTCCCTTTAAATGATTTCCCATTTTCCAAAACAATACATAATAGTATATAAATAAATAATATTTAGATAATAATAATAAAATTTCTTATTTCCTTTACTTTAGTAAATATTCGAAAAAATTATTTTTAAAAGGTCATTTAGTCAAATCGCCGGTCAACCGCGAGTTAGCGGACATTCCGAGGGCCTTACACCTTCTCGGAATGTACATTTGAACTTCGAAACCTTTTCAATAGATTTTTATCTGTTTTTAAATCATTTGACAAATAATTTAAGTTTTCTTGGTTTTACTAAAAATTGAGTGGCGACTCTGTAATTTGGAAAGTAGATTTTTCTTAAATCATAAGATTAATTAATTTTTTGAAACTTAGTCATTTTTACTTTATATATATTTTTTCGTAAAACATCTTCCAACCGACCATGCATACGAAAGATCTAAGTGCTTTCCTCAAATGACCATACTTAAGATCAATCTTAAAAGTCAACTAACCACTTTCAAAGTAGGTCAACATATATTCTCTTCTTCTCTCTATGAACTAAGACGTACATACATTCCTCTAAGTAAACATTAAGGAAAACATATCCCAACTTATGGAACAAAACCCTTTCTTCCCTTTTTCCCAATCTTAGTATAGGTTCATAGAGGGACTAATCAACTAGTCATATGGGTTCTCTCATTAATTAGCATACTCTACCATTACCTTTCTAGGTTCAACACACTATCTTCCCTTCTTAGGAGTAAGCCTATACAAAAGACTCTAATTCACACAAGAGCTACCTTGACGCATTACTCATGTAAAAGAGCAACATTCATCTTTCACTATTTACCACATTTCTCCAAAACTTTTCAAGCATATACCATAACAAAATACTATCATTGCAAACAACAATAAAGCAACCTATCATTCCACAAACGGACTCCATTTTACCATAACAACTCTTTACAAGCTAGAACTATATCATAACATAACTTCTAAACATAACATCTCAAACCTCATAGGTCACATATGGCCGTTAATGGTATTTCATCAAAATATTCCAAATTTACCTTCTCATAGACTCATCAAGTCATAAAACCATAATAAGTATCAAAACTCATCTTTTTATCCCTAAAGCCTTGAGACATCATTCCTTCCAAGCAATACATCTAAAAGATTATCGTACAACGAAAAATAAGAGAGAGATCATATAGAGTGAAGCTCTATAGCACGTTACAAGAGTAGTCAAGAAAGTGAAATTTCATCTTCCTATAGCCTCTCACATCGATGAACAAAACTCTACTATACATGACATTATGAGACTCTGAAACCTAAAGATCATTACCAAAACATTATGCTCTGATGCCAAGTTTGTCACGATCGGGAGCACCTCCTAGAAGTGACCGGCGTTGTTGACCTCTCGGAGGTCTTGGATGAGCCTCTTGGCATTCATTTATCACATTGTCATAGAAATTTATTAGAAAATTTAAAACTTTTAATAGCATAACATAATGCTAGAACATCACTTCATTTATAAAAATAATTAGTACTTAGTATGACACTAAGTCTCTTCTTGCCATCTTAAACTCAATATCAATAGAATAGAATAGGGACACGACCCTTATCAACATAAAAAGAATAATCTATAATATTACATAAATTTAAATACCATCTTAACATGAAGGTCCTTGAATCATAAGGACACACTAGAACTTGGGAATAACTATCCAAGCTCTTCATTCTACGAAAGATCCTATAGTCATCACTACCTACACTTTGTGTAAAAAGATGAAGAAGAATGGTATTAGTATAAGAATTCACTAAGTATGATAACCATGAAATAACATGAGTTAAAGAGGACATTTAGTCAGAAATCATGCATTATGTCTTTTTGTAAAACTTCATGAACATTGATACACTAAGCAAAATATAGTTCACGTACATTATATAGACATGGACACTATTCACACCAATACATAGAGACATATTTCACATTTAAGGAACAATCAACATTTTCTTAACATTTCCTTTATTTTACCTTACTTTTTCAGCCAAAGCAACCTTTAGACGATACCTAGTGCAATGCATGAATAGTGTCCCATTCCACTATTCACATCAAAGTATCACCTTAAGGTCACCAAGGTGAACATTCATACAACCTTCACCATTTTAAGCATATACGTTAATAAACACATAACATATCAAGAAGTTCATACTTCACATAGGAACCAACATACTTCATAATTCAAATACAAGACTCATTCACTTATTACATCATGGTAATGATCCACTTAGTCTTCATACACATCTCAATACAACATGTAAGTCAACACTACCAATATCATCATAATGAAGTAATAGATAACATTGCATATAGAGAGAGTTCATTTCATCAACATAGCAAGTATAGCAAATGCAAATTAAGTAAGACCCTCATCATGTAGGCACAATAAAACCAGTACCATGCATGTCATTACAACAAGTATGTTAACATCATCATGTCATGCATAAGATACATATACATATACATATACGTATAGA
This sequence comes from Solanum pennellii, assembly GCF_001406875.1. Classification (NCBI taxonomy): domain Eukaryota; kingdom Viridiplantae; phylum Streptophyta; class Magnoliopsida; order Solanales; family Solanaceae; genus Solanum; species Solanum pennellii. The sequence continues at coordinate 16,930,015 of NC_028641.1, read as the reverse complement.
ACTCCTTCCTAGAGTTCCCTTCAAGAGCTACTAGTGTAATGTTTAGATAAAGTCCCATTTTCTCACCTGAACTAAGAAACATCCCTTAGGTAGTCGTAGTTACTGTTCATCATTTTACTTCATAGTTCATTTTACATTCAGTAAATTTTGCCTTAACCGACATTAGATCATGTGAGGTAAACATGGAATTAAGTGTCATAAAACTTTAACACTCCAAAAATCCATAACTTGGTCTAGACTCAAATGATTAAATAAATTCTAAAACACTATTTTTGAACCTAAATTAATGTATTGAAACAAATTAGGAAGTATTATAGCCAAAATGTCAAGGGACGACCATGACGTTCGGAGAGTAGTGCAATTGAACTAATAAACGCTCTTATGTCTTGTGAAGGTTTGGAAGTATTGTATGGAGTCTAGAAATTGAAAAAATGCTTTAAATAGGTAAAATGATGTATATAAGGTCAAAACATCAAGGTCTGACCCCCCAGTGACCGCCCAAGGGGTCCTTGAAGGGACCCCACCCTTAGCCAAACAAGCTGCCCAAGGCAGCAACTAATTGAACTATGGAGAAACCAGTACGCGTCGCAGACATGGTTCACGATGGGCTAAAAGTCTTGGTCCGCATGAGAATATTTGTTGAATATCCCTCCTATGGGGAGTCAGCACCTCTCATTGTCAAGTTCACTTAGTGCCAAGCTAAAGTTCCTTTTTGAAATTCCATTATGTCATTCTTAATAAATCATTGCTTAATATAGGTCATAGGAGACTAACCCCCTTGTATAACATATCATTTAGCTCATTAGCCATAGGATGAAAACTTCCTTTCATCACAAACCATCATTAGTGAGATAAACATATCATTATCTTATCATCTAAGGCACACAAGAGAAACCATCTTCAAACTTGCATTATCATAGCCTCGTCATGATGTCACATTCAACATAATCACAACATGTCATCATAATCATCATATCATATCTTCCTACTCTAATAACACCTAATACCTCAATTTCACAACATCATCACCAAATATAATCCATCATTATTGAAGTAAAGAGTTTCAAGATCACAATGTCTTACCAAGTAGCCTCCATGGTCTTCATCAAGAAACTCACCCTCAATTCACCACGATTATCCAATAACTCACTCATAATCATCATAATATAGTGAATTAAGCAATCACATAACCAATTCTAACAACCCTAATCATCTTCAAGTCCAATTTATAACTAGGGTTAGGGTAAATGGTTCAATTCGTAGATATCATCATAAACTAAGACAAGGACAAAGAACTACAAGAACTATTCTATGAACAATCATATTCAACAATTAATAATCGAAGTACATCAACATCAAAACCAATTGAAAGACAATTCACAAAATTGGAAAGAAACCCATGTTTTGACATCTTTTGAAATCAATTTGAAAGAGCTTCTTGGGGAAAAAAGTCCCAAAAGTGAAAAGCTTTCATACCTCAACAAATCCTTGAATATTGATGGTTAAAACGTGTGCCTTAGGAGACCTATTGAATCTTAGACCTTGGTCTTCAATGGTGAGTCTTTGGGAGAGAGAAAGTAGAGAGAAGTTGGAGAGAATTGGGTTTGGGAAATATGGGGTGTTAAGTTTGGTTAATGCAGTTTAGATCTTATATAGTCCCTTAACTAAATTAGTTATACACCCCTTAACCCTTAATTAATTAACTAACAAACTAACTAATGAATTCCTTAACTTAAAATTGGACAGTCAACTTTTGGACCTTCAATCGACGATTGTCCATCGACAAAGCATTGATTAAACGACGGTACCGTGCTGGCACGACGTCATTTGACTCCGAGACTGCTTGCTTGGCTGATTTGGGAAAAAGTATAAGTGTTGAACTACAAAGCCATCGACAACCCACGATCAAATGATGGCTCTTCGTTTTGCTCGTGGATGGCCACTGTCAAAAGACAACTTTTTGGGTCAATAGGAAGGGTCCTCTCCAAGGATCCTTAGGGTGGTCCTTCCTCTCCAAGGACCCTTAAGGTGGTCCTTGGGGGTTTATACCCAAAATTTTATACCCTAAACACACTCTTCTATATATTCAATACCTTTTTACCAATTTTCTTTAAATTTTGAGTCCTAAAACCCATTGAAACATGGCAAGGAACACTAGTGCACATTTCATGATTCACCAGACATCATGGTCATTTCTTGACAATTTGAATCTAATACTTCCTAAAAGTTTTAAATACATTATAGTCCTATAAAGAGTGTTACGAGTATTAGTTCATCACGGGAGTCTCTATATTAGGTCTTGGACTTCCGGAGTTTTACATTATCCCCCTCTCCGCTCCTTAGGAGCAATCGTCCCCTAATGACACAATAATCCTTTGTAGGGGAATTTAGGAGACTCAATAGTCCAAACAACATCATATATTAACATGACTTACAACTCAAAGGAGTAATTCAGAACTCCATTCAATACACAAACATGACACTTACACATAGCAACTCAAATCACAATTTACTATATATAAGAGCTCAACAATAAAACATGAGGAACTACCTTCTCAATATCAACATGAGCTCAATATGATCATCAAGTCACTTATGATAATATCATTTGAAAAATAAATTAACATGTTAAATACTATTTCATGAAGGTAATAATACACAAACACATATAAGTGCAAATTAAGCCCAAGAGCATTTTCACATGTAAATTCATTTTAGCATGAACCTTTTACCATAAATATGCCTATTTTAGCAAGACAAGACAAATTCAAATTTATTCATTATTTTTAATAGTATTATTACTAACCTCAACTTTGGATAGAATTTTGAGGAAAAAGATGAAGATAACTAGACTTCATGTCAGCCTCGACCTCCCATGTTGCTCCCAGAACTAGGTGGTTTTTCCATAGGAATTTTACAGAGGTAACCTCTTTATTCCTCAATTTCTTGACTTAGCGATCTATAATTTCCACCAGAACCTCTTCATAGGAAAGAATCTCATCCACACCTAATCCTACAATAGGAAGAATGAATACATGGTCGCCAATAAACCTCTTAAGCATGGAGACATGAAATACAGTATGAACCAAAGCTAGTTCACTAGGTAGCCTCAACTCATATGCAACCTTTCCAACAAATTGCAAAACCTCATAAGTACCCACATACTGGGGACTTAACTTCCCCTTATTGCCAAATATCATCACCCCTTTCATAGGTGAAATCTTGAAATACACCATATCACCTACTTCGAATTCAAGATCTCTTCTTATATTGTTGGCATAGGCTTTTCGCCGATTATTGGTTGTTTTCAACCTATCCCTTATCAACCAAACCTTCTCCAAAGCGTCACAAATTATCTCGGGACCAAGGAGTGAAGACTCACCAACCTCAAACCACCCAACCGAAGACCTACACCGCCTTCCATAGAGTTCTTCGAAAGGTGCCATGGAAATAATCAAATGGTAGCTATTATTATAGGAGAACTGAATCAGCGTTAGGTGATTGTGCCAAGTCCCCTTGAAATTTATTACTCAAGATCTTACATGTCTTTTAGGATTTGAATAGTACGCTCCGCTTGACCATTCGTTTGCGGATGAAAAGCGATGCTAAGGTTCAATTGAGTACCCAACCTATTTTGAAAACACCTCTAAAAACAAGAAGTGAATTGAGCACCTCTATCTGATATGATGGACACAGGGATCCCATGAAGATTCGCTATCTCATCAACGTAGATCTTTGCATAATCCTTTCCAAATAAGTATACTTGACGGGGATAAAGTGAGCAGATTTTGTCAATCTATCCACTATAACCCAAATTGAGTAATTTTGCCTTTGGGTTCGAGGCAACCCAACAACTAAGTCCGTATTAATTTTTTCCCACGTCAAAGTAGGAACTTCCATTGTTTGAGTCAAACCACTCGATTTTAGGTGCTTGTCTTTAACTTGTTGGAAATTTGGACACTTAGCTACAAACTCTGCTATGTCCCTTTTCAAACCATCCCACCAATATACCTCTCTATAGTCACAACACATTTTGGTAGCACCCGGATGAATAGAATATTGGGAACCATGATCTTCTTCCAAAGCCTTTCCTCTCAATTATGAACATCTACCTTGGTACCTAAGCACAACATCCCTCCTTGGGAGAATGACTCATTGAACTTGCTAAGTACCATTTTTTTCAACTCCATCAATAGTGGGTCAATATGTTGCTTAGACTTTACCTCAACCACTAATGATGACTCAGAGTTATTACGAACCATAAAACTACAATTTGGGGAATCTTCCAACAAAACACCCAATCGAGCCAACCTATGAACATCTTTCACTATGTCTTTCTTCCCTTCTTCTACATGAGAAACATTACTATTTTCATACGGCTTAGAGCATCTGCAACCATATTGGCCTTGTTGGCGTGGTAGAGAACGCTCTTGTTGTAATCTTTTAATTATTCCAACCATCTTCTTTGTCAGATATTTTAACTCCTTTTGAGTTAACACATATTGAATACTCTTATGGTCAGTACACACATCCACATGAACACCATTTAAGCAATCCCTCCATATTCCCAAATAAAATGCTATGGCCGTTGATTCAAGATCCTGAGTTGGATAATTTTTCTCATGCACCTTGAGTTTTCAAGAGGAATAGGCTACTATCTTCCCATGTTGCATAAGGACACAACCCAAACCCACTTGAGAAGCATCACAATATACCACAAAACCATTGGTAACCTTCAGTAAAGTCAACACCGGAGCAGAGGCAAGTCTATCTTTCAAAATTTGGAAGCTTCTTTCGCATTCCTCTAACCACTCAAATTTGACACTTTTTTGGGTCAAGGTAGTCAAAAGAAAAGAAATGCATGCAACTCATCCACAAACCTCCTATAATACTCGGCTAAACCGAAGAAACTTCTAATGTCGGTCAGAGTTAATGGTCTAGGACAATTTTTTAACCTCTCGGTTTTCTTTGGATTGACCTCTATACCCTCACTTGAGATTATATGACCATCAAACACCACCGATCTCAACCAAAACTCACACTTACTATACTTGCAAATAGTTGGTGTTCCTCAAGGAATTTTAATACCACCCTCAAATGATCCCTATGTTCACCCTTATTCTCCAAATATAGAAAGATATCATCAATGAAGACAATCACAAAGGAATCTAGGTAATTCTTGAACACCCTATTCATAAGGTCCATAAAGGTCATCAGCGCATGCATGAGATTAAAGACATTACTAGGAACTCATAGTGACCATACCTAGTTTGAAAAGCTGTTATAGGTACATCCTCACCTCTCATCCTAAGTAGGTGATACCCCAACCTCAAGTCAATATTAGAAAATTAGCTTGCCCCTTGGAGTTTATCAAACAAGTCGTCAATTCGAGGGAGAGGATGCTTGTTCTTAATGGTGACCTTATTAAGTTGATGATAACCAATGCACATCCTAAGGGACCCATCCTTTTTCTTAACAAACAACACAGATTCTCCCCATGGTTAAATACTAGGTTGAATAAAACTGTTGTCTAAAAAGTCTTTGAGTTGAAGCTTTAACTCTTTCAACTCCGCTAGAGTCATCCGGTAAGGAGGTATTGAAATTGGATTAGTATATGGTAAAAAGTTAATACCTAAGTCTATTTCCAACTTGGGAGGAATTTCGGGCAGGTCATCGGGAAAAACATCTGGAAAGTCCTTCACTACGGGGACAGACTCTATAGGATAAATGTCGGACTCAAGATCTTTAACTGTTAAAATATGGTAATACACCCTTTGGAGATAATTTTACAAGATTTAAGACAAGAAAGAATACGACCTCTAGGAATTGAGTTACCCCCCTTCCACTCTAAGACAAGTTCATCAGGAAAATTGAACTTAACCGCTCTTATTCGATAATCTATGGAATCAAAATAAGCATGAAACCAATCCATTCCCAAAATTACATCAAAATCGACCATATCAAGCTCTACCAAATCCACCCATGACTCTTCTAGCCATAACAGATTCACCCATAGGGGTCGTAACTAAAAATGGTTCAATCAATATATCGGGTAGAACATCAAACTTTTTAGCTACTAGAGGAGTTCCAAATGATAAAGAATCACTGGGGTCAAGTAAAGCATAAAAATCAATAGATAAGACTTGTAACATATCCGTGACCACATTGGGCGATTCCTCTTTCTTACCCCTAGAGCGGAGAACATAAAAACGGTTCCTCTTTGGAGCATCGGAACTAGGAACGCTTGCTTGATCTTGACCAGTCCCCTATTGACTCCTCACAATAGGAAAATATCTAATCTTATGAACCTCTTTCCACAACCAAAGCAATTTCCCATTCCCCCCAAGCATTCCCCCCTATGCTTCTCACCACACTTGGCACAAGTAGGTTTGTCACTTGGTAAATTTCAAATTCTTCCCTTTTAAGACTTAGGTTTACACACCCTATCCTTGTTAGCATTAAGAAATCGGAAGGAACTTGGTTGGAGACCCTCTTCTTGAACCTATGCTTTTCTTGAATTTCAAGCCTACCTTGGAAGTACCTCCCTCATAAGACTTGGACCTTTTAAACTCCCTATTCTACCTCTTCAGTCTAGTCTCCTAAACTTTTTGAGCATGAACCATCAAATGATAGATATCCATGTTATCATGTAGCATATCCGAATGACACTTTTCAACTAAGTCATCGAACACTCTCGTCACAAAGAGACTCATCTCATACCTAGGATTGGATACCAAGGAAGGAGCATACTTGGATGATTTAGTGAACTTTGAGGAGTACTCTTGCACACTCATACCTCCTTGATGAAGGTTGATAAATTCTTCCACTTTTGCCTCCCTTTTCTCCCTAGGAAAGAACCAATCAAGGAAAGCCCTTCTAAACACGTCCTAAGTTATAGAACCCGCTCTCAAAGCCCTATTGTCTCTCCATTAGGTATATCAAGTTTGAGCCACATACTTGAGTTGATAGGAAGCTAGATTGGCCATTTCATTTGAACTCGACCCCATAGCATATAGAATATTATAGACCTCATCAAGAAAGTCTTGGGGATCTTCAGTCACCTTCGAACCAAAGAACATATGAGGGTTCATCCTTGTAAAGAGACAGAAGCCATGGTATTAGCATTTTGTTGAACACGGGGTCCAACCTACTAATTTTCTTGAGCCATCATGCATTGAGCTTAAGCAGCTACTACTTGTTCTTTAGTAGTCATATCTAGAGCCAAAGTTATAAATGCCGACCTTAACTCTCCATCCGTCATCAGTGGAGGAATTACGAGAGCTTAGACTTGTGGAGAAACATGATTGCCTTGTGGAGGGGCTTGCTGATACGCTCAAATTATACTTCCCTAAAGAAGTATAAGCGGTCGTATCAGGTAAAGAACCCAATTGTTAGGTTGGGGTCAATCCCACGAGAAAAATGGTTTAGACTTAACTTCAATCTACGATTATGTCTATTTAGTCAAGTCCTTTCCAAAAACAATAAATCTAATGGGGGGGGGGGGGGTTGTGTAACAAAAATGTTTAATTATTTCTAAGTAAGACAAGTAGCAAGTTTATAACTTTAGTGTTTATCAAGTGATGAGAGAAACTAGGGTGTAAGTGTTCCTCATAGGTTCATAACGCGGTAATCCTAGCTAAAACAATCCTTTCCTAGTATCTTGCATGCAAACTGATAAGTTATGTATCCCTAATTCTTTGGTCTGGCAACTAGAGAATTTCACTCTATACCTTGGTCTAGCTATGTGTGTCTACTTTACTAAACCTTACCTTTACCTCATATTAAGCATTATATTCAATGTATGGCTAAGTTACTAATTTGCACCAATTGAAACTATCCTATTAGATAGTGTATACTAAATCTATGTTGATAATTCTTTTCCTATTAACTACCTTGGTCCAACAAGTAAAAATACGGCAAGTTCTAACGTGTGCACTCGTTAAAAAGACTTCTAAACGAAAGAATTATCAATACATGCAAGACCCTATTCTAGAATTGATATTTAGCTAGTTTTACGTTGTTAATTACCCATGGTTCTCACAACCCTAGTTGTGGATTTAGTTGCCCATACTAAGAACTACACAATTCATAATTGTTGAACAAGAAATCATGTGCTTACTTTAACAAGTTTGAAGAAAACCCAGAAATAGCACTTGAATTAACAAAAATAATGAATGAAACGGTACCGGAAAAATAAAGTGTTTCCCAAAACCCAAAGTTTAACTTCCAATAACAGAAAATCTGAAAAATAGCAAAGAGTCTAACCCCAAAAACGAGGTTTTTAGTCCTATTTATAATAATAATGTCCTAAAATAAAAAGGAGTTCGATTTAAGGAAACAAAATATGTCCAAAACGTGTCTGCCGTCGATGACCCTACTGATTGTCCGACGATGGAAAGACGGACCGTCGACAACTTCCTTCAGTCCCATACTTCAAATCTTTTTCAACTTCCACTTTTCAACACTTTTTGTTACCATCGACAGACCAACATGATGGTCCATCAGTGGAACTACGGTCCGTCGATGGCCTCCGTTCCTCCATACTTAGTGGTTTCTTCAAGCCGGGTATTGGGACTACATTCTGTTACCATTGACGGTTAGCCAAGATGGATCGTCAATGGATTGAAGGACCATCCCTTCTTCCGTAGACCCACACTTGGTAAAATTTCCCCAATTTGATTTCAAATTCTTGGACCTTCAGTCGACGATCATCACCAGCGGACCGTCATAGGGTCGATGGACCGTCGGTGGCTCCATAGGTTATCACTTTTCCAGATTTCAGCACGGTCTTCAGTGTTTTTGTTCTGGACAGTTTTCCTGCAAACACAAAGAAAAACACATTAAAACTACTAGAAAAAGTCCTTAGATACACACTAAACTTAAGGAAAAAGCATTGGAAGTACCCTCAACTTAAATTCCTTGTTTGTCCTCAAGCGATGCACTATGACTTACCACAACACCTTTGTACAAAAGTATCTTCTTTTAATCTTTCACAGTCATCTGGATATCAATTCCCATTATTTTCATTATTTTTATGCATGATATCACTCTTAGGCTCATTAATGTGGATCAGACCATGACACAAACTCACTACGCACCGACACCTCTCCTCTTTTATCTCTCACCAAGGTACTAACTTTCCAATATTGCAACTAGTGTCCTCACTTTAAAAACAACATCCTCCTTTTTTACACAGTGATTTCAATTTTAGTATAAGGATAACTTTTCAACATTCGCTCTCAGAACAAATTCACACCTAGTTGATACTTGTCGCCATAGGCTTGCCCTTATTTTCAATGCTTTAAGTTCACCATATTAGACTCTTAGAATAACGATAGGACTTTCTTGGCTTGTAACGTAGGCTCAGGGTCAGGTAGGGTACATTTGGATGCATTTTAGTGACTTGTTTCCCTCCTTGACATAACTGCTAAGCTTCCTACCTTTTCATCGTTTATTATGCCCTAGTCTTCATCTTCTTATATATTTTGCCTTGCTTTTATCCTTTCTATTTCCTTTTGTGCAAATGACCGTTCTTTCATTTTTATTTTCAAATTTTCAAAATTTTCACTTGATTTCAACTTTGATTAAGCAACTTTTCTTTCTTCTTTCAATAATTCTTTCAACCCCATTTTTCAAGACATTTCTCATAATAGCCACCCTCAACTCATGACTTCGCCATGAGTCAAAGTACACAATACCCAAGGTTGGGTCAGGGCCAAGACGAGCTTTGTTTCTGCATTAGCCACCCTCAAGTTATGCTTTTGGCATAAGTTGAGGTGCTCATGTCCAAGGAGGGACTAGGGACAATACATTGTACCTAGAAAAGATGAGTTGGGGTAGAAAACAAAGGTCCATTGTAGGCTCAAATTATTTGGATAAAAAAGGACTAATTTCATTTGGTTTTCTTTCATTTAGGCTAAAGGTTGACTATGTTTAACAGGGGCCTATGATCCTTTCCTAATTGTCTCACACATGTTACTTTTTTTTTAGGATTAACCGGGCAAGTTCTAGCTAGGTACCAAGGGTGGACTATTCAACTTTCCTCACACTCACTTAACACCTCATTACCCTAACAGATTATCGGACACCTAGTTCTAGCATTAGATTGACGGTCATGCAATGGTGTACCTCTATGTCATTCTTAGAGCCAACACATTCAATATTCGCTATGCCTAATCATGCAAACATTCATTTTAGACAGTATATCATTGCATTTTAGCCATCATGCTTTAGATTTCACACATACTTTGTACAAGGTAATATGCTGGTTCAATAGTAAAATAATCACTCTTTTAGGCAAAAAAAGCCCAAGAGAGGATAATGAGTTGGGCTACTCAAACTTCACCCTAGCACTCATTTTCCATTTACCCCACCCCCAACAAAAAACATGCAATTGTCACCAATGTATAATAAATATAAACAAGGTGGTAGGTGAAGCAAACTTGAGGCGCATAGAGCCGACGATCAACAAGCTGGCGGGTCCGGTATCTCAGAACCCGCTCCCTCAGACGTAGGGACACCATCAGTAGTGTTTGCACCAATAACAACACCCTCGGAAGTGCTTCTCTCAACATTAACAATCCAGGAGTTAGACACCCCAGCAACTAACTCATGAGCCCTCATCTTCCGGGCCTACTCATCCATCAACGAGTCTCTTCTCACAGCCTCCAACTCAGTACGCTCTCTCTTCCTTGCATGAGCCTCATCACCCTCTCTGGTCTGGTGCCTCTTGGTATGCTCACGTGGTAGAGGCAGTGGCGCAGTGTTTGTCTAGAACAGTGTAGCAAGTAGCGTATCCTCAGCAAGCTCTGCAGGTGTGGCCTCAGACTCAGGTACCCGCGCATCTAGGAGGATGGCATCCACGTCAGACCTCAGACTCGCCACAGCAGCCTGGAGAGTCTTCAAGTCAATAGTAGGGGTTGGCCGGGCGATAACTCTTAACTTGAAGGCGTCAAGGCACTGATGGACAGCAAGAATCTTCCGCTCAGTCTGCTGGGCAATATTCTTCTCAATCTGCTCCTCCGCCTCAGCTATAGAATTCTGCATCCAAGGCTGGATATGGTGCAGTAGTGTGGCCATCTGGGACTCTAACTTTTCGACCCTAGCAATTGGGACCAGTGCTGCAGATGGAGTGGAGCGTGAGGAACTCGGGGTTGTGCTAGTACCCGGGATAGACTCGACCGTGGTGGTTTCGGTAGGCTTTGATGTACTTTGATTAGCCCCTTGGGATTTCTCTACCGTGTCCTCCAAGTTCTCTTCTAGCGGCTGCACCTCTACTCTGGGCCCTCTGTGGGGGCGTCGCCTCATTTGCCTCGTACCAAATGAGAACTATATCAACCATCCCTGTAGGAGTCCTAAGAACATCAATATGTCTTATAGGCACTCAAGCAGACCTAAACAACTCGAATACCAGGCAGGGGAAAGGGTACGTGGTGGTGGCCTTAAAGGCCCTCTCATGAATAACTACCAACAACAGTCTCAGAATGTCCACGTCGAACCCAGCAACCAAAACAGCTACCAATACTGCCCTATCCCATGTAACAATATTGTCAGCAGCAGTGGGGGATAGGTAGAGACGGATCAATAGCCAGATAAATTTTTCCTTGAATGTAAGGTTGGACTTTTTGATGACCCCTCTGGGCTCCAGCACCCAATCTGCACCCTCGCCATACACAGAAATATGCTGGGCTATCCACCACTTGGTGGTCTCTCTCAGCCTTGCATCACGCTGGAAATGGCCTCCTTTATCAGCTTCCACCGATAGTCTAACTCGGGGGTAAGGAGCTCCCTGGTAGAATCTATGTTAGCGTTGTAAAAAAAAGGTGAATAGTAGGTAATGAGATGTTTACCCTGCGGCCACGGACTCGAAGATGATCAAGTGGTGCCTTATTATAGGGATTAGACCTCCTATACACGAAAAGAAAGGAGAGTCCCTACATAATATGCATAGAACTCTCGCACCACCTCCTCGCTGTAGCGTCTAACGCTCGTAGCCATCCACTCTAGCCAATGGCGGGTGAAGAAAGCATGTACATCTAGGACTGTATGAAGACTCCTTATAACAACTCGCCACTCGACTGTCACAGTCGGAGTCATGACCCCCTTATCGTTGAGCATCTTGGCATCCCTGTACACATGGTATTGTCCTTCTACACACCACCAGTTGGGCTGATCAGCAACCGGTGCAGGGATGTAGGTCAAGGGTGTTGGAGTGGAATCCGCACTATCAGCCTCATTAGACAAGACAAAATGGACCGGCACAGTAGGAATAGTGGGATCATGTGAAGAGGATGTTTCCTCAGACCCTGAAGCCTCCTGACGCTCCCTCAGAACCAATGGTAGACCCAGACGGTGAGCCGGTCTATGTGCGCTCCACATCACACTGGGAGGCATTGACTATGCTGGACGCCACCTTCGTGGGCGTTCCCCAAGTGGTCCTAGCAGCACGTGTTGGTTTCCGGGTGTCTAGTGGCACGATTCTGGATCATCATCATCGTCCGAGCCAATCACCAGCCAACGTGAAGGTGAAATAGACTTTTAACGTGCTCTTTAGTAGATTAGGTCTTGCTTAGAAACCATTGGTACCTGCAAAAGAGAGTTATTAGCTTCAGTGTAAACGTCTGACACACCCTAGAGAATCAAGCCCAAACTTGGAAACACAAAACAATGTCCAATTCAGAACTGCAGAACTTACCGACGGGCACTACAGATAATGCGTCGATGGAATGACGGTCCGTCAGTGAACACTTAGGGAATATTTTGAAAGTTGCATGATTAAAAGTTATTTTAGAGCCGAAAAACCCGCAGGACGGTCTGTCGTTCACCCCCGTAGGTAGACACATAGACTAAAATATAGGAACCCTCACCAAACAGGGTTCTGTTAAGGGGGAACCCATCGATGGCCCCCTAAACTTGGCATGAACTTTCACTTGGGCACCTCAAATGGTGGATTTTCACATTAAACACCTAACGTTGGGTACCTATGTGTCACTTAATCACTTTTTGCAAAGCTGGAGTGCTGCGTGAATTTCACTGATGCTAGGCGCATAAACATGAAAATTGTGTCTGATGCGGAGTCCCCAATGGTAATATTACTCCACATACCTTATTTATATTGATGTTTCCAGTTATACCCTAATTTTAACCCCAATTTCTCTCTTCTTTTCCAATTTGTTTCTTCTTTTTCAATTTCTCTTCTTCAGCCTTTCACGTCAAGCTTCTCCAATTCTTCTATGGCATATGTGGATGAAGGTCGATATTGTAGGTGTGGTAATGACGCGTTATTAAAGACTTCATGGACACAATTAAATCCAGGGAGAAGGTTTTTGACTTGTAGATTTTCAAAGGTAAAATTCTTGTTTTCCTTACATTTTTCAGGTCAATTAGACGATTAATTCATTTACGTCTAATTCTATTTGTTTGGTTTTATAGAAAATGGGTGGTTGTGACTATTTTTTTTGTTATGAAGATCTATACCCTCCACAAGCAAATAAGGTAATGTGGGGATTGTTGAAGAAAGTTAATGCTTCTGATGAAAAGTTAAAGCGAGTAAGAAATGTCTTTATTGTTGGTGTCATTACTATTGGGTTGCTTATGTTTGGAATATGGAAATTGAAGCATAATTGTTAGTGTTATTGAGGTTTTTATATAGTACTATTTTGATGAGCCAAACAGTGTTCGATGTATTAGTATTTTAGATGTTGTTGTTGCTGTAAATTTTTTATGTAATTGTCTTTTTGAATTCAATGAAATTCTAAGTTCTATTAGTATTTTGATCTTGTTATTACTGTAATATAAAAAGAAAAATCATATTTGTGATAATGTAACGTCAAAATTACACAATACGTAGACAGTCATATTGAATGTTCAATAATGAGTTAAAAGTTAGCATTATGCTACATAATATTCAAGGATACAACCCAAAAAAGTGTACCAAAATAAGGTCCCAAAATAAAGCTACCACAAACAATAGTTACATACAACCTTCACAAAAATGTTTACTAGTACAAAAATAAAGCTAGCATACTCTAAAAACATATGACAATTGGTGTTACTTCTTCTTTTTGTTTGCCATTTGCTGCAATTAGGAAGTGGTGACAGCATCCTTGCTTTTACATCTTAAGCCTCTAGGATTAAAAGTACTATCTATACCCGTTATACTTGCATCCTTGTAACTTGAACCTGTTGGTAGAATTCTTTGACTTGAAGTCCCAGGCTGTTTTTCGAAGAACAAATCAAAATTAATATATAAATTTTAAGACATTTAAGAGATAGTTAGTGACACACTTACGTTTAGTATTTGGATTCCACTTGCACTTGTGTAAATGCCAAATCCAACATTACTTGCTCCACCTTTAGTTTGCCTCTTTGGTCCCTCTCTTGCAGAATCTTCTCCATTTCCAACATTTCCTCTTTTTTGTCTAGCAGTTTGTCTTGTCCTTGGAGGTAGTTGACTTGTTATTCCTTTTGTAACAGGAATACTTGTATCCCCAACCGGTGGTGTTTTGTCTTGTTTTTGCAGTTTCCCTTGCCCTTTTAACTCTACTGGTATCACCACAAACTGTTGTTGAAGAAGCACGATTGTTTGATGTTGTTGGTCCAGGTTGATAGTAGCTTGTTTGTTCAGGGTGGCTACTTCCTTGTGAACTTTGACTAGCAGTGAAGTGTGAATTATGGCTAGCTGGTTGTGAAGTATGGACACCAACCTAAATATAAAATATAAAGTATGTTCATAATATTCAACAAGACTTCTAAAAAGGCACAAACAAATAATAAATTATTTTACCTTGCGATATTTCTTGTTGTGTCCTGGTTGTTTACAGTGGGAACAAGTAATTTTCACCCCTTGTTTGGACATCTTTCCATACTTCTTTCTTGGTTCATCTTTACTCTTTCTTCTATTTCTTGGAGGCCTGCCAGGAATTTGTTTAGGCTTAGGAGGCTCAATCCTTGGATTGTTAGTTTCAGGCCACATCTTCATATTTGAAATTGGGTGAATGAAATGACTATAAGCCTTTAAGAAGGTATCCTTCCTATACCAATGCTCCACAAGTGGTTCAGGTTCATGTTCTATGTGGTACAATGCAGAAATAGCATGTTGGCATGGAATGCCTCTCAACTGCCAAGTTCTACAGCTACAAACTCTATTAGTCAAGTTGATTGTATGCCTATACTGCCCTTCTCCAACCTCAAACCCAACATCAGCATTCCAAAGCACCTTGCATGCCCTAGACTTTTCCTTATTCTCCTCTAACATAAGTCTAGCCAAAGGTGCGATATCACATATCCAGGTGTCAGCAAACGTAACCATATCCACAGTTCTAGTCATTAATTTTCTCCTAATTTCCACCAACATGGTTATTATCGATTTGTGTTTACAAGATAATAACCATGAGTTAAAGGTTTCAGACATGTTATTTTCAACTGCATAACATTTGGAGTACTTTTGAAAGAAAGCTCTAACCCATGACACTCTTGGATAATGTAATAGATCTTCATTAATGTTTTCATTACCATGTTTGCTCATTTTGTAAAGCTCCTCATTGTACTTCACTTCAAAAATTTCCTTCGAACATCTCCAAAATTGTTTTCTCCTTTCCTCTCCCTTCCATATTTTACTCCATTTATACCAGATGTGTCTAGCACACATTCTAACTTCAGCATTTGGCTGGCAGCAGTTCAGCAACAGCTCCTTGAAGACCCTACAAATACAACTAAATACAGTTCAAGAAAGAAAACATATTTTTAAAATCTTCAATTATCAAAGTAATAGACAATAATTACCTTCTGCATATCTGATATTACAGTAAGACCCTGTCCAGTACCCAACTGCAAGTCATCTTTCAAGTAGTTGATAAACAAGCTCCAACAGTGTTTAGTCTCCTTGTCCACAACTGTTCAAGCTATATGAAACATCTGATTGTTTCCATTCCTTCCAACTGCTACAAGAAGTTCACCTTTACAAGCTCCATTTAGGAAACATCAATCGAATCCTGTTATTCTTCTACATCCTTCTTTCCACCCCTTCTTCAATGCATCCAAGCATAAATAGAAGTACACAAACAATTTTTATCCTGGTACAGTTTCCTTATCCGTTCTTACCAAAGCAGAACTACAAGGATTGGTTTGTTTTATAACTTCAGCATAATCACATAACCTTGCAAATTCCATATTTCAGTCACCCATATTTTCTATAAGGATCATCATTTTTGCCTTGTAATAAATTGTTCTACCCACATGCAGTTCTAGCTCCTCCCTGCACAATTCTTGTATTTCCCAAATCCTCAAAGATGGTTGTTTAGTTATTTCATCCTTGAATTTGTTTGCTAGGAAATTAGTTGTACACATTTTGTTCTTATTAGATGGTAAACATTTGTGTATAGGATGGTAATTCTCAATCATAAAGTTACCAGAATCCCTATCAATAGCACCATAGCACAACCATTTGCATTTTTCTTGGAATTTACATTTAGCTCTTACTCTATGAGCTTCATTAAGCCTTAACTTAATCTGATAATTTTTTTCAATATCATATTTAGCTAGAGCATTTCTAAATTCCTTAGCATTCTCAAAAGTCATTCCAAGTTCAAAAATAGCAACACTACATTCACCATCATACCTGACCTTTTTTATCTTTCTTCCGCCTGGTAGATCAACACCTCGAACAACTTCTGCATCTAGGATATCAGTGCTATTATCACTGTCACATTCTGAGCTATCAATGTACTTCTCATTCCCTCCCAATCTGCCAACATATTTATCCTTCTTATTTACTCCAATATCTTCAAAGCCTCTATCTACAACTGCCTCACCTATTGGCACTTCTTCAGTTACTATTTTTGTCTTCCTATCTTTTTTCTTTCTAAGATTAGGATTTCTTTTGTTTCTCCTTTCAGCCCTAGGGATCTCAGTTCTTTATCAACATCTGAATTATCTTTATCTGGAATATCATCTACATCTAAATCACTACTAATCAAATCTGATTCAGCTTCCTTATGATTTTTATCACCTCCATTCAAATTTGAATCATTGTCGACACTCCCCTCAGCATTAATGCCCACATATTCATCAACAGTGTCAGACCATGGTAAAACAGAATAGGGAGCAGGTAATTCTTCTTCTAATTCATCAACTTCATGGACCACATAGACATGAAACTCATCACCATCTACCAAGTGTTTCATATATTCTAACAGTTGAGTATCAGAAGTAACTTGAACTAATTCATCACCATCTCATATATTCTAACAGTTGAGTATCAGAAGTAACTTGAACTAATTCATCACCATCTTTACAGTAAAATGCTTTAACATTTGTGTACCAAAGTTCTTTAGGGTAGGAAAGAAACTCGACAAGAAGAAAATAGTCTTTATCTACGGTGACACCATATACATCTACTTCCCGTTGGTAAGTAAGTTTAGGGTTTGAAATAACACACACCCCATGATGAAAACATGTTAAATATAGTTGTCCATATCCCAACAAGGAGACCCACCCCCACTAAAATGCAATACCCAAAAAGCCCCTTCCTTTATCAGCACTGCTAAGACCAAAACCTAGATTCAAAATAGAAACAAAGCAGAATCAATAACAAAATACATCTTCTACAACCAAAAATTAAAGGTAAAAAAGCAAAATGGTGACAGCGCAATACCTCGTCAATTTCACATCGTACAACACGATACCTCGTAAATACAACCTTAAACCTGCAAATGTTGACACAAAATACAACAATGGTTATTACTAACAATGAATTGAAGGAAAAACAACGCTATACATGCGAAAGAAAAGTCATTGACCTAGTTTTCGTCTGAGAAGAAGGAGAAACAGAGAAACGCATGAAGGAAGTTGAAAGAACTTTGTGGAAAGATGAATCAATTTTCCTTTTTCTTTTATCTAATTGAATTTGTCCAATAATTTGAAAAAAATATAAGCGTAAATAAGTTTACGAGTTTGCATAATATAATTGGTAACTTAATCCACGTAGAACGGGTTGTGTTGCACGCGCCTATGGTATACAGAAATTAGTGAAAAAAGTGTTTAAGTGACACATAAGTACCCTATGTTAGGTGTTTAAAATGAAAACCCACCAGTTGAGGTGCCCAAGTGAAAGTTCGTTCCAAGTTTAATGGGCTACTGATGACTTCTGCCTTCTGTTAAAGACGACGGACGTGCAGGATGGTCCGTCGATTAACCGACAAACCATAGACCACATCAGTCATTCAAGATTTAGGCAAATATGGGGAGTGGATAAAGACGCACCCCATCGACGGTCCATGAACTGACCCACGGTCCATAGATAGGGTCTCGTACTGTTGGTCAGATAGATTTTTTGTAAGGAATGACTGGTACCCCAAAGAACAATGTTCAAACAAACTAAGATACATTAAGTTCATCTAGCAATTAACAAACCATTTTTTCATTCTTGAGGGCATGGATTATCACAAATTCAAACTTAGATTCTAAAGGACCTTCAAACCCTAAGTCGAAAACAACAACACTCAAAACACAGTACATTTCAACAATAAACTCCCAACCCATTCACTCTCCATTATTTGAGGGGACTAGGAACTCAGTTTCAACAATTCAAGCATGCAATTTTGTCCCAAAGTCAAGACCCATATACGTATTTCATAAATTTAGCGTGTAAATGAACGAGAATTCATTGAGAAGTGCAAAATGACATGCCTTTGTACTGTATTAGAGTGAATGGGGAGATGAATTTCTATAAGAAACCACACCGATCCAAACTTTGAACACCGACCGAAATGAAGACAGAAGCAGATGGGAATTCGGAGAGAAAAGCTTTTGGGATTTATGGGGATTTGGGGAAGAGAGAAATCAGAGTG
The DNA here is from genome assembly GCF_001406875.1 of Solanum pennellii. Classification (NCBI taxonomy): domain Eukaryota; kingdom Viridiplantae; phylum Streptophyta; class Magnoliopsida; order Solanales; family Solanaceae; genus Solanum; species Solanum pennellii. The sequence goes on along the minus strand of NC_028641.1, from coordinate 16,911,167 downwards.
TTTGAGGGGGGAGTAAATGGGTGTGTGAGTAGAGGAGTTGAAGGAAAATGGGGAAGGAAATGTTTAGGAAGGGTATTTGAAAGGGTGGGGTATCTGAAAAGTTTAAAAATTGAATATAGAGCCGGTCGGGTCGGGTCGGGTAATTGGGTCTGGGGAACTAACGATTCCCCGTCGATGGACCGTCGATGGTCCATCTTCATTTCGTCGATGGTCCGTTGACTGTTCCCTAACTTAGGAAAAAATTAGAAATCATATCTGGGATCGCGGATGCCATCGACGGTCCGTCGATGGGACAACGGTCCGTCGGTTAGTTTGTCGATCAGTGCACCAGACCAATTTATGTAGATTTCTGGTGATTTGGTCCCTGCACATTGAACACCCAATAAGCTAACCTTTATTTTTCTGGACACTTTTTAGACACGGACCCTAGTCTACTCTATACCCAATATTTCTAAAAGAAATTTAAAGAAAATGCATACATGATATTAATTAAAAACCGAAATAATGCACTACTCCTAGACAATCAAGAAAAAACTATTGTTGGCTAGAGGATACATATTGGGTTGCCTCCCAATCAGCGCTTGATTTAACGTGTGCGGCATGACTCAAGACTCTCGATTACTCAGACTTCATCAAGATGGTATGCCTCAACCACTTCATTTGTATTTTCCGCATGCCCTAGGTAGATTTTGATTCTTTGTCCGTTCACCGTGTAACTTACGCCTCCTTGTTCTCCAACTCAACCGCACCATGAAGGAAGACTTGAGTGATCAAGAATGGGCCAATCCATTTAGACTTGAGTTTGCCCGGAAACAAGCGCAACCTAGATTTGAATAAAAGCACCAAATCCATCCACGAAGTCGCGCTTCTCAGTCTTTTGGTCATGGTACTTCTTCATATATTCTTTATAGAGGGCTGAACTTTCATATGCCTTCAATCAAAACTCATCAAGTTCATTTAATCCATTCAACCTCTGCTGCGCGGCTTCATTCCAATCCATCTTCAGTTTCTTCATTGCCCACATGGCCTTATGCTCTAACTCAACCGGCAAGTGACAAGCCTTCCCATATACAAGTTTGTATGGAGACATACCTATGGGAGTCTTATATGGTGTCCGATAGGCGCAAAGAGAATCATCAAGCCTCCTTGACCAATCCGTTCTACTCGCATTCACTGTTTTCTCTAGAATCTGCTCAATTTCTCAGTTTGAGACCTCAACTTGCCCCCTAGACTGAGGATGGTAAGGAGTGGACACATTGTAGCGAACCCCATATTTCTCCAATAACCCTTTGAACAACTTGTTGCAAACGTGGGATCTCCCATCACTAATAACGGCCCTTGGGGTGCCAAATCTGGAAAATATGTTCTTTTTCAAGAATGCGATGACACTCTTTCCTTCATTATTTGCAAGTGCTATTGCCTCCACCCATTTTGACACATAATCAGTCACCACAAGAACATACTTCATCCCATGAACTTACAAAAGGTCCCATAAAGTCAATGCCCCACACATCAAACAACTCAATTTCAAATGGGATTTTAATGGAGCTCTTGCCTACTAGAAATATCTCCATCTCTTTGACACCTATCACAGGCCTTGGAAAACTTATGAGCATCTTGGTGGATGGTACACCAATAGTAGCCACTGTCACGACCGGAGTCTAGACCCTAGCCGAAACCAGCATCTTTGACCTCTTAGAGGTCGCAGACAATCCTACAAACATCATCGTTACATCATCTAGATAAATTTTAGCGGAAAATTTAAACTTTTTGTTTAGTTGAAGTATAGTTAGACTTCATAATAGGAAACATCGTATTCAAATAAGATTATCTGCATAATTTCATAATCGTTCACAACAACCATCTAATACAAAGATTCTCGAATGAATGAAATAGTTCATAACTGCATTAAATGCATAATTGCCAGAAAAAAAGTGTGAAATGATAGAGAGATAGACGGTGAAGGAGAGAGATATAAACGTGAAAGAGGTGAGTGATTTAGGATTAGGTGAAGTAGTTTAGACTTAGTCAACTAGGAATCTTTCAAACTTTGAAAATATGATTTAATAAGTTTAATGAAATGAACATAATACCCTTAATAAATCAGATTATAATCCTCTATTTAGTCCACTTAAATGTTGCTTCCGTTGAGGTTCGAACCAGTGACATCCTTATCATGAAAATGGGTCCCTCCGGATGGACCCGACCCAAACCGCCTCATTAATTAATTATTAATAATAATATGATTTTCAATTTCCTTAAATAAGAATTTAAATATTAATTAATTAAATGAATTCACCAATATAAATAATCAAGTTAAATCATTGCTCCCCCCTAGGTTCGAAACCGGGTGGAGCAAGATTTTGTTCAATGGGCAATTTCGGATCTTTCTACCCAAAATGCCCCTGCACCTTATTGATTAAATAATTAATTAAATATTTAATGTAATTACATACTATCCTTAGTCTGGAAAAAGACTATTTTACCCTTAGACCCTCCAAACTTAAGATTTTCCCTTTTTAAGTTCGGTAAAGGCTCGTCCGAGTAAATCTTCATATTCGGGAACCCTAGATGGATGGACCCAACCTTTCCTAGCTCAAATAACTCCCCAAGTTATTTATCTTGGATGTCGCAAGGGTTCAGAGGTCTGGTTCTACACACATCAATCCGTGTGAACCCGGTCTTATCGTAGGCATTCTAGACACATCAAGCATTACTTAGCATATCCATTTTAGGGTTGTTACATTATCCCCTGCTTAGGAACATTCGTCCCCGAATGAAACTACACATCATTTTAAAATAAAAAGGGTGATTTTCGAAAATATGTTACCATACTTGAGACTTTACTCTTTGTGAATTTATGTTTCACACATACTCTGGATAGTGCATATTACTCAAGCTTATCTGAAGCTTCATATTTGAGATTGAGGAACTTCTTTTTCAATCCCACTTAACTTGATGCACCTCAACACTTATGCAACACAAAAAAAATCATGTCCACGCTATACAAAAACAGACACATGACATGCAAACTTGAATTCATTTTAACTCACATAGTGCAGTTATTACACATACGATTTTGGACTTACAATACCAAGTTGACTATTGCCCTGAAACTTAGAGTTTCTTAGACAAAACCAACCTTAGGAGGAGTATATTTAACCCCTTAGATAAAATCTTGTTAGCCTTAAGATTTGAAATTATATGGCTTTGTTGGATTGGTCCACGCCCTGCCCATTTATACCTTATCTCATTTAGAACCTGAAACCTCACTACCCTTGTTTTATAGTCTATGGTAGCATAACACTTATGGAGAAAATCAATACCTAAGCTATTCAATGCTTTTTATTGGAGAAAATCTGATTTACATATTAGTAGGTTGGTGCACATCCTTGAAACCTACTAGCATCTTCGCATTAATAGACTAAGGAACTCCTTCCTAAACTAGTCTTATAAAAGCATACGACATAAATAAACACATAAGTCACATAAGTCAGCAACCAACATCATGACTCCAACATATTAACTTCATACTAGTGCATAAAACCACACATATGAAAAATTAATTTAGGCTATGCACCCGAGACATCACCAGAGTTGTCTTCCCCTACACCCCTAGACTTGAGTGCGAATAATCGTTGCCTCCTTGGAACCTCTTTACTTGGACCATTCGGCTGAACTTTCTTCTTCCCTTTTTCTCGACCTCTCATATACGAACAATCCTTCATCATGTGACCTGGTTTTCCAGAACTCTAACAAGCATTAGAGCCCCTCCTACACTCTCCTCCATGAAGTTTGCCACACTTACTACAAGGTGGCCTCTCCTGAGGTGTATCTACTTCTCTGTTTCTCTTAATCTAGGCTCGGAATCCCTATCATAGCGACCCTTGGATGAAATTTACTCCCCTTGGTGGGAGATTTCCTTCTTAGACCTTGGCTTATCCCTGATTTAAATACTACTCTTCCTTGAAAAATTATTCTCAGCTTGCCTTGACCTATTCCCTGCCCTAGTATGCTTCCTCTTCCTGCTTTCCTCCACTTTTAGACATGGACCATAAGCATGGAAAGGTCCATGCTATCATGCAGCATAGATGACCTACACTCCTCCTCGAGATCCTTAGCAATCTTAGATCCAGTGTAAACGGGAGGATTCAATCTCGTGAAGTCCCTTAACCTGTTAGCCATGGTGCTGGAAGGTGGGTTCTCCCTGGGAACACCTTGTTGATCCGCCTGGTCTGTCATAGCCTGAGCTTGTAAAGTGATGGCTTAGGCCATATCTACCAAGGTTTTCCTCACTTCTCCATCCGTCAACCCAGTTGGGTTAACAGGCATGTCCATTCCAGCAGCTGGATCCTGGGGAGGAACTTGATTTACCCCAGCAGCTGCTCCTCCAATCTCTCCGCTGTGTTTCTCCTCATATTCATCTTTGTGAATATAAAGAGTTGATGTTAGATACGCTCTTAACACCAAGAAATCAGACATTAGAGAAGGTACGATAAGATCATAAGAAAGGAATTTTCCTATGCATCATGCAGTCTCTAATTCAAGATAGTGCTGCATTTCACTACCATGACTTAGAAACTATTCAATGTGGTTGATGTTAACTTATTATCCTCAGAATTTAACCTAGCGCTCTGATAGAAACTTTGTCACGACCGAAGTCTAGACCCTAGCCGAAACCGGCGTTGTTGACCTCTCAATGGTGGCAGACAAGCCTACATACGTCATCGCTACATCATCGAGATAAATTTTAGCGGAAAATATGAACTTTTTGCTTAGTTGAAGTATACTAAGACTTCATAATAGGAAACATCGTATTCGAATAAGATAATCTACATTATTTCATAATCGTTCACAAGAACCGTCTAATACAAAGATACTCAAATGAACGAAAAAGTTTATAACTGCATTAAATGTATACTTCTCAAAATGGCACCAATACAATGTCTGAAAAAAAGTGAGAAAGAAACGCTAGTGGAACATCCTCCACTAGCTCATGCCCACATCTAAGATAGAATATAAAAGATAGACATCCTCGAAAGAAAGAGGGCCTACCAAGTCCGGTTTAGTGCTCCACGTTCGGATAACTTCAGCCTAGTCTCGTAATACTCTAGCGTTCACCAGCACCTTCACCTAAAAGTAGAGAGTTCTATGGGATCGGTACACACTTGTACTAAGTATTGGTATATGCAAGCAGACACCAAGGACATGCATCATTAAGAAGATCTATATCCTAACGATATGAATTATGGAAAGTCAAGTCAGTGGCCATGTCAAAATCGGATTAGGAAAGTCATGCTATGCGATTAACATGCATCATCATACTTATCATTTTGTAAACAACACATGACATATTGCACATATCATATCACATAGTTCATATCATACTTTCATATGCCATGAGACCTTGGAATCATGGACTTGACATTAGGACTTCCCAAAATGAGGGCTCAACATATGGGACCTCAACTAGGGAGCTTTCTTTAACAAACAGAGTCTGCTTCATTCATTCATACGTAATTCATTTTCGTTCTTTCATATACTAATGCAGCCTCCAGTCATACCTAGGATGTAGTTTAAGACTTTCATTGGGTTCATTGTGCAATGACCAAGAATAATCTAGTGTTATTACTTAAGTCTAGCTCACCTCTTGATTATCTTATCCTAACACCTTTTGTATCGTTTATTTCATTATGTGCATTCATTGAGGCTGGTCTCATTCTTTCTTTGGGAACTGTAACCTTAACCGACATAGATCATGTGAGCATCATGAAATCCATTGTGTAATCCCCACATTGAAAAGATGTGGAAACATTGGCTAAAGTGAACCAAAACATGCTAGTGTATATATCAGATTGAACCCTGCTAGATCCATATATTGGCAGTATAGGTTCAAAGACTAGAAGATATAAGGATACTTATGCCCGGCATGCCGGACAATCTCATCTCATGAGAGTTACGTGAACCTCCGCCCTTTCCGAAGGAAGGCATCACCGCTCGTAGCTAGCATATCAGTGCTCATAATAAAGTTCCATTCGATTCAACTCATACATCATGGAAGATAGATTCTAGCATGAGGACATCATAGCTCATTAGATGATTTCTCATCTCATAATTAGTATTAAGTATGCATTAACTTAAATACTTTCATTAGAGTATTCATAGAGACTGGTCTCTTCAATAGCTTTACACTCTCATAGGTGAGTATGTTTTGGTAACATTTATTTAGGCTCATTTAGGAATGCTCTCATCTTTCATATTAGGCTCTTATTATATTCTCAACTCATTCATTAACTTTTAAACATTTGCTTTTCAAATTACTCACCCCTTCATGTGAATGTTCATTTCATCATATGCCAATGCATTTGGCCATTCAGTGTGTTTCACACTCTTACTTAACCCTCCTAGGGTTACATCTTTTAATCACATAAATCTTAGGCTCACGTACTTTTAAATGTATGCTAGACTTATGAGTCCACACATACAAGACATGGGGCTTCATTCATAATTTGTCTAAGTGATTCATGTTTACCCAAGATTATATGATACAAGACTTATGCATCTTGTAGATATGCCTAGGTATTGATTTCGATCTTTAGAGGCAGCATTCATTAAATATTTGTTTACGTATGACTTATGTGTCAATACGAGATTAGGCAAGGGAACACAATTTTGAATCCCTTGAACAAAACTTAATCTTATTTTGAACTTGATAATTGCATTTTTCAGATTTGGGAGACCCTAGTCTGATTCCCATCTCCTCTCCTTTTTCGTTTTAAGGCAAGGAGGTTGTGGGTTCAATCCCCCACAAGCTCATTATTTTTATTTTAGTTTATGTCTTAACTTTATCACCTATTCAAGTGGTTGTGTTTCAATCCCCACTCTCAGCATTTATTTTCTCTTTTATTTTTCTCCTAACTCTCGCATCCATTCAAGAAGTTGTGGGTTCAATCACCACTCACCACATATATTTTTCCTTTAAGTTTTCTCATGAAATTTTTTGTAATTTTCATTTGGTGAGGTCATGGGTTCAATCCCCAATGACCTCACATTTTAAAAAAATATAAAAAAACATAGCTAATTTTCCTCATTCTTGGCGGAGTCTCCAAATTTCCAGCAAGCAGGAAATTTTGTCTCTTCCAAACCATTTTCCTCTCAATCTTTTGTTGATTTTTTTTTTGTACCTTTCATGTAGTGATGTCTTAGGTTCAATCCTTTGTGATCTCACTTATTTTACATTCATTTTTCATTGCATTTTGTACCACTTTGTTTGGCCGAACCCAACCTACCAAATGCTGGAAATTTGTTCACTATTTTCAGCTTCTTTTTATCATCATTCATACGTTAATCTAAAGGCATTTTGTGGATCACTTGGTGCACCTTTAAGTGTAATCTTTTTATGATTATATTCAGCCAAGAATAACAATTAAATCCAGCAACATTACACCACTTTTACACCTCATGATTTACACAAACATTCGAACATAAAATTCAACCATAAAAACATATCATTTTTAAGGCTTAAAACCGAAAATCATGTCGCGACATACACATACATTTTTCACAAAATTTTGGCAGACATACTTCATCGTTAATACAATTCCGAACACATAATCATGAACACATTATCACAAAAATCACAATTCATACCTAATCTACTAGCAAACATACCAACCTAAGATAAGTGATAGGAGCTAGTGACAGGGAACCTGTAATGTGGAACAATCCTAGTTTCGGAATAGAATTATCTGAGTCTTAAGGGTATCTTGGGACAGGGACCAAGAGTAAGAAAACCCATACTTGATTTTAATGTTATTCAACACTTGAACATGCTGCCCAAAACTTCTCCAAATTCACGTCCAATCCCGAAACTCACAGCTTACCCGACTAGCGTATTATGTTTTGCTTAACGTTTTCGGATTTCTTTCTCGTTTGTGTTTTGCGTGCAAGTTCTTCAAATGTGAAGAACTTTTGTTTGCTGTTTTTTCTCACGTTTGGCAGCCAGAAAGAAAGTGTGAAATGAGAGAGAGATAGACGTGAAGGAGAGAGAGATAAACGTGAAAGAGGTGAGTGGCTTAGGATTAGGTGAAGTAGTTTAGACTTAGTAAACTAAGACTCGTTGAAACTTTGAAAATCTGATTTAGTTATTTTAGTGAAATGAGCATAATGCCCTTACAAAATCAGATTATAAACCTCAATTTAATCCACTTAACTGTTGCTTCCGTCAAGGTTCGAACCCGTGACATCCCCATCTCAAAAATGGGTCCCTCTAGGTCGACCCGACCCAAACCGACCTATTAATTAATTAATAAATTAATTAATAATAATCTGATTTTCCTTTTTCTTAAATCAGAATTTAAAAATTAATTAATTAAATTAATTCACCAATATAAATAATCAAGTTAAATCATTGCTCCCACCTAGGTTCGAACCCGGGTGGAGCAAGATTTTGCTTAAGGGGCAATTTCGGCCCTTTATACCCAGAATGCCCCTCTACCTTATTAATTAAATAATTAATTACATATTTAGGGTAATTACAATACTACCCTTAGCCTCAAAAAAGACCATTTTATCCCTAGACCCTCCAAACTTAAGATTTTCCCTTTTTAAGTCTTGTAAAGACTCATCCGAGTAAATCTTCATATTAGGGAGCCCTACATGGCTGGACCCGACCTTTCCTAGCTCAACTAACTCCCCAAGTTAGTTGGCTTGACTATCGCAAGGGTTCAGAGGTCTGGTTGTATGCGCATCAATCCGTGTGAACCCGGTCTAATCGTAGGCATTCTAGACACATTACGCATTACTTAGCATATCCATTTTTAGGGTTGTTACAGCCACATTGCAAGATTTTATGGGCAGTCCGGATACCACTATGATGCCCACAAACAGGCGAGGAGTGACATGCCTCCAAAACACTTAACATCTAAACTTTTGGCACACACCGGCGAATAAGACCATCAGCACAACTCCTATATAAATATGGCTCATCCCAAAAGAAATTTTTCACATCATGCATAAACTTTTCCCTTTGATGAAAGGACAAGTCCGATGGTGAAGTATCCAAGTAATTCGCAAAATCGGCGAACCATGGAATCAAGTCTTGAGACGCGGCCAATACATGCTCATCAGGGAAAGTATCATCAATTTTAGCCTTTTCACCTAATTCTAACATAGCTTCATCCTATAATCTAGACAAGTGATCGGCAACTTGATTTTTGGTCCCTTTTCTATCTATCACTTTAAAGTTAAACTCTTACAACAGTAATACCCATCTAATCAACCTCAGTTTAGCATCCTTCTTTGCCATCAAATATCTCAAGGCAGAATGATCAGTATGCACTATAATTTTTGTGCCAAGCAAATAAAAGCAGAATTTTTCGAAGGCAAATACCACCCAAGTAGATCTTGTTCAGTCACAGTATAATTCTTCTAAGCATCATAAAGGGCCTTACTACACCAAGAGCAACCCACTAGCATCAAACATAACCTCAAATGGTTTGTTCCAATCAAGAGAAATAATAATGGGCGCACACACCAACTTCTCCTTCAACTCTCCAAATGCTTTCAGACAGGATTCGTCAAAATAAAATTTACACTCTTTCTCAAGTAACTTGCACAGAGGATGTGCAATTTTTGAAAAATCCTTGATGAACACCCGGTAGAAACCCGCATGCCCAAGGAAACTTCTCACACCTTTTACAGAGATGGGTGGAGTAAGTCTCTCTATCACCTCGACTTTAGCTCGATCAACCTCTATAACCTTCTCTGAGATGCGATGTCCCACTACAATACCCTCTTTCACCATAAAGTAACATTTTTTTTCCAGTTTAGCACAAGGTTGCAATCTTCACATCTTTTGAGAACTTTGGAAAAGTGATTCAAACAATGATCAAACGAGTCACCACCAAAAGAAAATTCATCCATAAATACCTCAATGGTGTCCTCCAACATATCAGAGAATATGGACATCATACATCTCAAAAAAGTAGCTGGTGCATTACACAACCTGAAGGGCATCCTCTTGAACGTGAAAGTTCCATAAGGAAAAGTAAAAGTGGTTTACTCTTGGTCTTCCGGTGCAATAGAGATTTGGGTGTAACCCGAATAACCATCAAGAAAATAATACCACCTCTTTCCTGCAAGCCTATCCAACATCTAATCCATGAAGGGCATAGAAAAATGGTCCTTCTCATTCCATGCATTCAATTTCTGGTAATCCATACACACTCTCCATTCGGTCACCGGCATCATTGGAACAAGCTCATTTTTATCATTCGGTACTACAGTCATTCCCCCTTTCTTGGGCACACACTGAACAGGGCATACCCAACTACTATCAGCGATCGGATATATGACTCCGACATCCAACCACTTAATAATTTCCTTCTTCACTACCTCTTTCATAGGTGGATTTAAACGTCTTTGGTTCTCAATACTGGGCTTATGATCGGTCATGAGTTGGATTTAATGTGAACAAATACCAGGAGGAATCCCAATAATATCCGCAATAGTCCACCCAATAGCTCTCTTGAACCTCTTCAACCAAACACTCTACTTGTTGCAAATTCAAATCGATGCAATAATTACCGGCAAAGTGTCACCTTTCCCAAAGAAAACATACCTCAGATGAGGTGGTAGACCCTTAAGCTCAAATTTTGGGGCCTCCTCAATAGATGGTTTTGCGGGTGTAGATTCGCGATGTTTCATATTTAAATCCAATTTCTTTAGTTTGAATCGAACATCACCTCAATCACTCTCAAAATTCATGATCAGTGCCGCTAGTGCCTTGACCCAAGACGCTCTTTTATATGTACCTTGGACGAACTCTCAACCTTGTAGAATATCGAAGATAGCGATTAGAGCTCACCACTCTTCCTCATGGACCTACAAATGTTAAAAGTCGCTTCTTCATTGTTCAACCGAAACTTCATCTGCCCTTTCGCCATATCAACTAACGTACGACCGGTAGCAACGAACGGCCTTCCAAGAATAATGGTCACCTCAAAGTCCACCTCACAATCAAGAATCACAAAATCGACGGGAAAAATAAATGACTCCACTTTCACTAGCACATCATGGAATATCCCAATAGGCCTCTTCACCATTCGATCAACCATCAGTAGCCGCATCGTAGTGGGATTTGGTTCACCCAAACCCAACTTCTTGTAATTAGAGAGAGGCATGAGATTTATGCTTTCCCCAAGATCACATAATGCTTTAGAAAAGTGTAACAACCCGATTGTACATGGAATAGTGAAAGCACCCGGATATTTTTTTTCTTTTGCACAAGAGACCTTGTAGCAATAGCACTACAGTGTTGCATCCAATCATCATCCTCTAAACTAATCGATATCTTCTTAATGACCACATCTTTCATGAACTTGGCGTGAATGGGCATTTGTTCAAGAGCTTCTATCAAAGGGGTATTAATGGTAAGATGTTTCAACATAGTAATAAAACGCCGGTATTTACCATTCTCGGTCTTTTTCACCAATCTTTGCGGAAATAGAGGTGGTGTTCTAGGAATGGGAGTCACCTTTTGGGGTATCTCAGCTTCTTTCCCCGATTTTGTCTACCAACTCACCACTAACTTCCTCTACCACATCATCTCATCTTCTATGCCAGACGGCATAGGTGGGTCAATGGTTTTATTACCCCCTCATGTAGTGATTTTCATACAATATCCGTCATTTTTTGTATCTTGGACGGTATTGCTAGGAAGAGTACCCGATTGGCGTGGGTTGACTGTAGAAGACAATTGGGCCATTTGCAACTCAAGGTGCTTACTTGAGATTGCATGTGTATCCACCTTTTGCCCAATATTTGCTAAATCACCTCTCAAATCCTTGGCGTGCTCATCACTAGCATCGAACATCCTCCTCATCTTCTGCAACATATCCTCAACTCGCGCCATACTACCTCCACCATCCCTAGGAGCAACTTCCCGATTTTGAGGTGGAACATAGGGCCCACTCCTATCATTTCTGTTACAATAGTTACCCCAGTTGAAGTTGTTATCGCGGTTGTAGTTGCCATCTCAAACATAGTGACCCTCTCGGATGTAATTCCCATAGTTCAGACCTTGATTTCCTTGACCTCGGCGCCAATTCTTCTTATTGAAGCCTTGGGCATTCAGCCGGAAACCCCCCATTTGCTCAGTTAGTTCATAAGAATATTCTTCATAGTAGTACTCATCGACCGGTGGTGGTGGTTTAGCCAAATAATTCACCATTTTTACCTTTTTTTCACCCCCGGTGACATGTTTTAACACAAACCCAAGCTCAGTTATCATTTGAGACATCTCTCACAAATCTCATCTGCGGCTGGGTTGTGTGAAGCTTGCACAGCAAAAGCGTTTCTCCCAGAATCCGTCTTCCTAGTGCTCCAAGCTTTTTTGTTTCGGGAGATTTTCTCTTACTTCTCAGCAATCTCTGCATAAGTACACTCCCCATAAGAACCACCCACAATCGTATCAAGAACTGCTTTATTATTATCATCTTGCCCCAGATGGAAGTACTCTTTCAGTGACTCATCATCAATGCGGTAGTTTGGGACACTTCTCAAGAATGAGGTGAACCTATCCCAAGAACTGCTTACTGACTCCCCTGGTAATGCCACAAAGTTGTTCACCCTATCTTTGTGGTTTAGCTTCTTAGACACCAGATATTAACGTGCTAAGAACACATCCCTCAATTGGTTCTAAGTGTAGATCGTGTTATAGGAAAGCTCAGTAAACCATATAGCAGTCTCTCCCGTCAGTGAGAGAGGGAACACTCTTAACACAATGACGTCCATGTCTAAGTCAAGTCTCCCTACCTAACTCTTATACACTGATCTCAATTTGTCTATGTGAGCATGTGGATACTCAGATGTTCATGCCGAAAACAATCCTCTAGCACTAAGCATCTGAATTAAGCTACAAGTTACCACGAAAGTATGACCATGTGGTAGAGGAGGTAAGACTAGTGGCACATCAGAGTCAGTGATGTTAACATTTCCCCTATGGTATTCTTGAGAGAGTGGGACAGGAGGTTGCCTCTTTATAGCGCCCTCACCAGCGTTCCCCTCTATCATTTGGTTATAAGCATCAACCGGTGGAGGAGGTTGATGGTTGATCTCATCATCGATATAAGCAAGATTATTTTGGATATTCATTCCGCGAAGTGTATGGTTTAGTTTTGGATCAAGTGAAAGTATTGGTTCTCATCGACTCCGTGTACTTGGAATACATGATAGCTACACCTGCGAGACAAAAAAACAAAAAGAAAAAGTAAAATCAGGAAATTATTGACTAAAATTCGGTAATGTTCTTAAAGTTAATCTAAAAGTCATTTTCCCTGGCAGCGGCGCCAAAATTTGAGATGCTCAAATTATACTTCCCTAAATAAGAATAAGCGGTCGTCGTATTAAGTAACGAACCCAATTGTTAGGTTGGGGTCGATCCCATGAGGAAAATGGTTTAGACCTAACTTCAATATACGATTACATCTATTCAGTCAAGTCCTTTCCGAAAATAATTAATTGAATGGAGGGGTTTGCGTAACAAAAATGATTAATTATTTCTAAGTAAGACAAATAGCAAGTTTATAACTTTAGTGTTTATCAAGAGATGAGAAAAACTAGGGTGTAAGTGTTCCCCATAGGTTCACAACGTGGTAATCTTAGCTAAAAAAAATCCTTTCCTAGTATCTTGCATGCAAACTGATAAGTTATGTATCCCTAATTCCTTGGTCCGGCAACTAGAGAATTTCATTTCGTACCCTGGTCCGGCTTTGTGTGTCTACTTTACTAAACCTTACCTTTACCTCATATTAAGCATCATATTCCATGTATGGCTAAGTTACTAGTTTGCACCAATTGAAACTAGCCTATTAGATAGCTTATACTAAATCTATGTTTATAATTTGTTTCCTGTCAACTACCTCCTTTGTCCGGCAAGTAGAAATACGGCAGTTTTAACACGTGCACTCGTTAAAAAGACTTCTAAATGAAAGAATTAGCAATACATGCAAGACGTTATTATAAAATTGTTATTTAGCTAGTTTTACCTTGTTAATTACCCATGGTTTCCACAACCCTAGTTGTGGATTTAGTTACCCATGCTAACAATTACACAATTCATAGTTGTTAAACAAGAAATCATGTACTTACTTTAACAAGTTTGAAGAAAACCCAGAAATATCACTTGAATTCACTAAAATATTGAAAGAAACGATTCCAAAAAATTAAAGTGTTTCCCAAAAACCAATGTTTAACTTCCAATAACACAAATCTGAAAAATAGTAAAGACTCTAACCCCAAAAATGAGGTTTTTAGTCCTATTTATAATATTAATGTCCTAAAATAAAAAGGGATTCTATTTAAGGAAAAAAAAACTGTCCAAAATTCATCTGCCATGGACGACCATACTGACCGTTGACAACTTCCGTCGGTCCATCCTTCAAATCTTTTTCATCTTCCACTTTTCAACACTTTCTATTACCATCGACGGACCAACTGCACGGTCCGTCAGTGGACCTACGGTCCGTCGATGGCCTCCGTTCCTCCATACTTAGTGGTTTCTTCAAGTCCGATATTGGGACTACTTTATGTTACCACCGACAGTTAGCCATGACGGTCCGTCAGTGGATCAACGGACCATCTCTCCTTCCGCAGACCCACACTTTGTTATATTTCCACGATTTGATTTCAGTTGCTTGGACCTTCGATCGACGATCATCACCTACGGACCATCACATGGTCGACAGACCATCGATGACTCCGTAGGTCATCACTTCTGCAGAATTCAGCACATTCTTTAGCGTTTTTGTTCTGGATAGTTTTCCTGCAAACACAGAGTAAAACACATTAAACTTACAACAAAAAGGCCTTAGAGACACACAAAACTAAAGGAAAAAGCATTGGAAGTGTCGTGAAACCACAGTACATCACTTGCTTCTGTTGCGGAGGAACTCCCCCATTAACTAAATCTTCCTCCACTCTCCTTTCAGCCGTCCTTATAGTATTCATCTCCTCTATCAACAAGAAAAGGATTAGAAGAAAAAGGGACGCATAGAGTTTCAACTCTTAAGGCACGACTTTCCAGATTACCAATAAGTGAGAATTCCTAAGCATCACATAGCCTCTCATTCATAAGTGTGGCGCCCTTCACACCCATGAACAAGACTCTACATAGATGTGGTTTGGTGAGACATCAATCCTAAGTTATTTCAACCTCATGCTTTGATACCGAGTTTGTCATTACTAGGGAGCACCCCTAGATGTAATTGGGGTCTTTGTCCTCGGAGAGAACTTAGACAAACCTTTTAGCATTCGGGCGTAGCCCTTATAAAAATCTATAATTCTCACATGGGGCTTACAACAATATCTTCAACAATAGGAAAGAAAAGAACATCTTTAGACTATAGCAAATTTGTCTTGGCTAGATAGATGGCATCATCCTCTAACACCGAGGACTCGCCAATCAACTTGGGAAAGATGTCGAAGTCTTCGTCCAGTCGACTTTGATACCTTAACGACTCAAACCTACATTGTTTGGGAAAAGGGAAAGAATATGGGTTAGTACATCCACTTGTACTAAGTATAGAAATATATGCACATAAAACATTGAAATCATGCTTTAAGGGATATTTAGTTTGAAACCATGCTAAGTCACTTTCAAAAGCCTTTATGCACAATCAAGAATACATACAAGTCATTAGACATAACATCACTCAATACAAGCCTATATTCAACACAAGTCCAATATCATGATAAACTCAAGTCAACATGGATATTATCAACATAATATCACATCAACATGAGTGGCATCATATCAAGATCATATAACTATAACAACTTTAACATAATGTCATATCAATAGATCATGTACAAGAGTTCATAACGTCATATCACACAAGAACCTTACTCACAATCCCGTCCCAATCTTACAAGTGCAATGCCTAGTGAAGTTCCATAACCCCACATAGTCGAGTAAACCAAGTAAAGTATCATAAGCAATGTCAACATTTCATATATTTTCATATCATGCATATACTTCATCATATATATATTTTTGACTAATAGCATGTTCATCAATGAAATTAACATCATATAGGATCATCCACATGTAAAGTCAACATAGGCATATAATTCAAGTCATAAAAGCATAAAAACTACCTCTTAGGACTTCCCTCAAGGTAAACTTAGTGCAATGTATAGGTATAGTTTCATACACCTACCTACACTAAGAAGAACCCCTTAAGTCACCCTCGTTAGAGTTTACTTTATTACTTTCATTTTACTTTCGGGAACAATCGTCTTAACCAACATAGACAATGTGAGCTAAATATGAAATCTTGTCATGAAACCCTACACCGAAATAAGGTGGTCTACTTGCAAAGGTAGGACCAGAACATGAATATAGTATTCTAAGTGGATCCACTAGATCGTATTCCTATGGAGGCGACATAGTTAACGAACTAGGAGATATGTCTTGAACCCTCTACAGGCCCATTAGAAATTGAAGCCCTCTTCTCATGAGAATGTTTGGTGAATCTCCCTTCTATGGGGAGTCAACACCTCTCATCGTCAAGTTCACTCGGTACTAAGCTAAAGTCCCTTTTTGAAACGTCATTAAATCATTCGTAATAGATCATAGATTAATATAGGTCACAGGAGACTAAACCCCTTGTATAACATATGATTTATCTCATTAGGCATAGGATCAGAACTACCTTTCATCACAAACCATCATTAGTGAGATCAACATATCATTATCTTATCATCTAAGGCACACAAGAGAAACCATCTTCAAACTTGCATTATCATAGCCTCATCAGGATCTCACATTCAACATAATCACAACATTTCATTATAATCATCATATAATATATTCCTACTCTAATCACAAATGATACCTCAATTTCACAACCTCATCACCAAATATAATCCATCATTATTGATGTAAAGAGTTTCAATATCACAATGTCTTACCAAGTAGTCTCCATGGTCTTCCTCAAGAATCTCACCCTCAATTCACCACAATTATCCAATAACTCACTCATCGTCATAGTAATATAGTGAATTAAGCAATAAAATAACCAATTCTAACAACCCTAATCATCTTCAAGTCCAATTCATAACTAGGGTTAGGGTAAAGGGTTCAATTCATAGATATAATCATAAACAATGACAAGGACCAAGAACTACAACAACTATTCTATGAAAAATCATATTCTATCATTAATAATCAAAGTAAATCAACATCAAAATCAATTGAAAGACAATTCACAAAATTGGAACGAAACCCCTGTTTTTGACATCTTTTGAAATCAATTTGAAAGTGCCTTTTGGGGAAAGGAGTACAAAAGTGATGAGATTTAATACCTCCAAAAAATCCTTTAATATTTATGGTGAAAACGTGTGCCTTAGGATCCCTAGTGAAGCTTGTACCTTGGTCTTCAATGGTGTGTCCTTGGGAGAGATAAAGTAGAGAGACGTTGGAGAGAATTAGGTTTGGGAAATATGGGGTGTTAGGTTAGGTTAATGAAGTTTAGGTATTATAAAGTCCTTAAACTAACTAAATTAGACACCTATTGATCCTAATTTAATTAACTAACCAACCAACCAATTAATTCCCTAACTTAAAATTGGACTGTCGATTTTAGGACCTCCAATCGATGGTTGCCCATTGACGAGGCATCGATCAAACGATGGTACCTTGATGTCAAGCCATCGTTTGATTAAGATACTTATTCCTTGGATGATTTGGGAAAATATCAAAGTGTTGAACCACGAAGCCATGACTACTCGTCATTTGGCTCGTGGATGGCCACTATCAAAAGACAGCTTTTTGGGTCAATAGGAAGGATCGTATCCAACGAACCTTAGGGTGGTCCTTGGGGATTTATACCCATACATTTCGACCCTAAACACAATCTTATATATATTTAATACCCTTTTACAAATTTTCATTAAATTTCGACTAATATAACCCATTGAAACATGCCAAGGCACACTAGTGCACATTTTACAATTCACCGGACGTCATGGTCGTTTCGTAACGTTTTGACTCTAAAACATCTTATAAGTTTTAAATATATTATATTAGGCCTATAAATAGTGTTAAAAGTATTATTTAATCACATGAGGCTCTAGATTAGGTCTATGACTTTCGGAGTATTACAGGATGCTAACTCTATATTGCACAAGTGGACCCTCGTAAGTGCTAATGTCATGCCTTCATTGTAGTCTTGGATATTTTGGGGTATTGTGTTATTTGTTGTCATGATGATGTAAATGGATTTCAAAAACCTAATAAATGCATATTTTACATGTAAATGTCCCTTTCTCATGTTTTGATGGTTTTTATGCATTTCTCCGTACTTAGTGTATTAATTGTACTAACCCCTTTCTCCCTTTTCTATTATGAGTATAGGTTCCGGATAATTGGTGTGCTTCTACATCCTTTAATAAATCTTGGAATTCTATTCTCCAAGACGTTGTGGCAGGTCCTCAAAGATTCGAGGACATATGCACTAGTTGACACTTTTTGATATCTATATTTATGTAATAGACTTAGTAATATTCTCTTATGTACTTTTGTTATGATATACTATTGTGTCTAAAGGGCTAAGAAACCTATTTGTAGACTTGTGTTGAACTCTTATAAATAGATGGTGTTGTGAGACAATATTAGAATATGATCATGAATCGCTAATATTGCTAAACAAGAAATCTATGTAAACTCCATTTATGATATGTGAGAAGTCTAAGTATACATCACTCTGTAAAAAAATTCTAAATTTTCCACATTATTTCAAGTTCATTATGCCGTGAATATTATGCTAAGAGGCCTGTGTGAGACCTCTTCGAGGTCAATTACGCCAGTAACGTCTATGGGGTATTCTCCAGTCGTTACAAAATTTGTATTAGAGCATAATATTTGGGATAATAGTAGGGTCGACTTCACACACACCACCTTTATGGATAGGAGGCTATGAGATGATTAGGAACCTTCCTTTCTTCATTATTTTATGATCGTGCTTGGAGTCTTAAAACTATGTAATTAACTCTTTTCTTCTAATCCTTTTCTTGTGCTTATAGGACATGAATACAAGGAGGAATAATGCTAGAAGGGCCAAAGAGGAGAATGTCAATATAGTGGTTCCCCCTTTGGCTTCTCAAAACCCTCAAGTTCCTATTGAAGAAGGGGCTATGTCCAATGTGGAGATAAGGGCTTCCATCCACAGTTTGACTCAAGTATTGGTTACTCAATTTGCTCGAGATTATAGGGTTTAAGTGAATCCCAATGCTAGCACCACCGCTTCAAGGCAAGAGATTTCACAAGGATGAATCCCCCTACGTTCTGTGGCTCAAGTTTGGTATGAACAATTAAAGGATGAGAGGCCGGTTAGAGAAGGCCGGATTACTATGGGGGCTTTTAAAACGGCTTTCCTTGATACGTTCTTTCCCTTATAACTAAGGGAGAGAAAAATGCAAGAATTCATCCATATTTTCCAAGGGAATATGAGTTTGAAGGAGTATAGCCTCAAGTTTACTCAACTGTCCAAGTATGCTCCTACTATGGTGGCAGACTCCAGGGCCAAAATGAACAAGTTTGTTGTGGGGATATCCTATCTTGTAGTCGATGAATGTAGGTTGGCTATGCTAATTCCAAGCATGGACATTTATCATCTTATGGTCCATGATGAACGAATTGAGAAGCAAAAGCTTCAACAAGTTGGTAGGGAGTTGAAGAGATCAAATCCCAATGAGGGAAATTTCTCCAAAGCTATGTTTGAGATATATGATAAACCAAGGTTCAAAAAGAGGTTTTCTAATACAAGTCTCTCAAATTCTCCAATGACCAATCAAGGGAGAGCTACCCCTAAGCCTCACGGGGAAGATAAGAGTGACCCTTTTGTCTAAAGAAATACTTGTGCCAAGTGTGATAAAAAGCATAAAGGAAAGTGTTTTGCCGGAATGAGCATTTGCTAAGGATGTGGAAAGAGTGGTCACCAATTGAAAGATTGTCCGAACCGTACCGCCAAGGGCAGATAAGGTACCCAAGATCCCACTAATACTTTTAAATCCGATGCTCCTAAGAAGAATCACTTTTATTCTCTCCGCTCAAGTGGTGATAAAGAAGAGTCTCCCAATGTTGTCACCGGTATGTTACAAGTGTTTTCCGTTAATGTATATGTTTTACTTTGGCCACTTTATCTTTTGTAACCCCTTTAGTGTCCATGAACTTTGACGTACTTCATGATGTTTTCCACGATCCTTTTTCAGTTTCTACCCCAGTGGGTGATTCCGTACTTATTAAAAGAGTTTATAGGGGTTTTCCCATTTCACTTCCCAATAGTGTCACATTGGTTGACTTGGTATAACTTGATATGTTGGACTTTGATGTTATTTTGGGGGATGGATTGGCTACATTCTTGTTTTGCCTCCATTGTTTGTAGGACTCGAGTAGTAAAGTTTCAATTTCCAAATGAACCCGTTGTAGAATGGAAGAGGGGAAACCTAGCTCCAAAGAGTCGAATCATTTCTTGTCTTAAAGCTTATAAGTTGATCTCTAAGGGATGTCACTATCATATTGTAAGAGTCAAGGATCTTCAGTCTGAGACTCCTCCTCTAAAGTCGGTCTCTGTAGTGAAGGATTTTTTAGAAGTCTTTCCCGATGACTTACCAAAAATTCCTCTCGAGTGGGAAATAGATTTAGGCATTGACTTATTTACATATATAAAACCCATTTCATTTCCTCCTTACCGGTGGCTCTGGCCGAGTTGAAGGAACTAAAGATTCAACTCAAAGATTTACTAGAAACAGGTTTCATACAACCAAGTATTTTTCCATTGGGTGCCTCAGTGTTGTTTGTGAAGAAGAAGGATGGGTCCCTTTGGATGCGCATTGATTACCAACAACTAAATAAGGTCACCATAAAGAATAAGTACCCTGTCCCTAGGATTTACGATTTGTTTGACTAACTCCAAAGGGCAAGCTACTTTTCAAAAATTGATTTAAGGTCTGGATATCATCAACTAAGAGTTATATAAGTTGACATAGCCAAGACGGCTTTCCATACTAGGTATGGCCATTTTTAATTCCAAGTCATGCCTTTGTCCTAACAAATGTCCCGACGTCTTTCATGGACCTTATAAATCGAGTTTTTAGAAACAAGCTTGATTTGTTCATGATTGTCTTTATTGATGACATCTTGATATACTTTAAAATAGAGGTGACCATGTGAAACATTTGAGGATAGTTTTTCTAATCCTCCAGGATGCCCAACTCTATACCAAGTACAGTAAGTGTGAGTTTTGGTTGAGATTGGTTGATTTTCTTGGTCACATTGTGTCTAGTAAAGGGGTAAGAATAGATCCAAGGAAACATAAGCGGACAATAGTTGGCCTAAACATTTGAGCCCTACCGACATTCAAAGATTTTTCAGTTTGTCCAGGTATTATAGGTGGTCTCCATGACAGCATTGACTCAAAAGAAGGCTAAGTTTGTATGGTCATAGAATTGTGAGAAGAATTTTCAATTGATTGAAAAATAATCTTACCTACACTTCGGCATTGGCCTTACGGGAGGGTACGGAAGGGTTTGCGACATATTGTAATGTTTCTTGAGTAGGTTTGGGTTGTCTCCTTATGCAACATGGAAATGTGATAGCATATGCCTCTATAAAACTCAAAGGTGCATGAGAATAACTACCCAACTCATTATCTTGAATTAGCGGTTGTAGTGTTTGCCCTAAAAATATGGAGGCATTATCTATATGGTGTACACGTGGATGTATTCATCGACCACAAGAGCCTTCAGTATGTGTTCATTCAAAAGGAGTTGATTATCTAACAAAGATGGTGGTTGGAACTCTTGAAGGATAATTACATGAGTGTTCTCTACCACCTCGTCAAAGCCAATGTTGTGGCGGATGCTCTAAGTCGAATGTCAATTAGTAGTGTGGCGCATGTAGAAGAGGGCAAGAAAGAGCTAGTGAAGGATGTTCATAGATTGGCCTGGTTGGGTGTTCGGTTGAAGATTCTCCAAAAGGGGGTTTCATGGTTCATCATAACTCCGAGTCATCTTTAGTGGTGGAGGTTAAGTCTAAGCAACAACTTGATCCTCTATTGATGAAGTTGAAGGAATCGGTTCTTAGTAAGCACAATGATTCTTTCTCCCAAGGGGGGATGGTGAACTTAGGTACCAAGTACATTGTGTGTATCGGATGTTAATGACTTTAGGAGACAAAATTTGGAATAAGCCCATGGTTCTCGATATTATATTCATCTGGGTGCCACAAAAATGTATCGTGATCTTCAAGAGTCTATTGGTGGGACAGTTTAAAGAAGGATGTAGCGGAGTTGTGGCTAGGTGTCCAAATTGCCAACAATTTAACTAACTCATAATACCTAAGAATAGGTAAAATAACCGTCCATGCTTCAATCGGGAAATGGGGTGAATTTCCAAATTCACCCCTTGGTTGGTCGTGTCTAGACAGCATGTTACAGGTCCATTTGACGGTTGCATACGACGGGCCATCGCCTGGTTGACGTGCCATCCTGTTGCTCCGTATTTTGTGACAACGACTCCATCATTTGGGAGCTAAGATCCCACATCTTAGTGTGGAGTAGCGCCCGCAATTGATGAGGCATCTACCAGTCTACTCGTCGTCGTTTGCATTGGCGTAGTTTGACACTGCCTTGGCATTGTTTTGCCAGCTTTTGGGTCCTCTTGAAGGACCCCTAGGGTGGGGAGTCACGCCCAGACTTTTTGACCCTTAATACATCCATATAGATGTTAGGTTCTCTCCTATCATTTTAGGCACCAAAAAACACGTAAAACATGCCAAAGGCACACTAGCACAACAACGACTAGTTTCCAAATTTCTTGGTCGTTCTTTTACATTTTGACCTCAAACCTCTTAAATCCAACTATTCAAGTTGTGACACACTCTATTAACATGTTAATATCTCTGAAAGAACATGTAAGTCTCTAGATTATCCTAGTTCATTTTTAGGGTTGTTACTCATCATATAGTAACCCATTCATTCATTTCCATTACAAGGACACACCAAGACTCCCTCAAAATGTCTACTTGTGCAATGCATACATGGAGTCTCATTCCACCACCTACCGTAAGTAGTACACCCTTATGATGACCTAATTCATTACATTTATTTGTGGAGGCTATCTTTAACCGACATAGACCATGAGAGCTTGACATGGGATTCGGTATTAACCCATACCACATGAGGGATCCCCACTTGACTAAGGTAGGGTCATTCTTTATCCTTTACATAGATCTCTAATAGTTCGTCCTATGTGGGCGCATAGTTAAGGGATAAGGAAATTGCTTCTAAGTACTACATCTCAACCCACGAAGAGTACTCATCTCAAGAGGTACATTGGATACAACATCTCTACTCACGAAGAGTATCCACCGCTTCTTCAAATCCTCTCTATGCTAGCATAAATCCCCACGGAGTTTTTGACTATAATTACATTCATTAGCTATAGGTTAAGATATTTCTACTAAGTATTACATCTCGACTCACGAATATAACTCATCTCTAAGATTTACCTTTGGATACTACATCTCATTTCACGAAGAGTATCCGACCCCCAACCTACGATTCTTTTGTAGGAAAGCTTTTAGGAAAAGTGAGGTTGCTACTAGACACTACATCTGAACTCACAAAGAGTGTCCACACCAAATCCCCCTTTTTCATTCATTATAGTTCTATTGAGAAAGCTTTCAATAGACTCTCATTTGTTGCATTTTCATTAGCTTCATTCATTCATTCGTTGAGTGTGTGTACACTTGAGAAATCCTTTCACTAAGTCACCTTCATTCATAAAATTGTATTGTAATCATGATCATACTACATTCATCATAATCCACACACAATCATACTTCATATTAACATCATAATTCAATTAAACATATATCATCAAGAAAACATTCATAACTTCATAAGATATCTCTATGCATATACATCATAACATAACTTCACTACATATTTAATGCCTTCAAGCCCATGATCACAATCCACATATACATATTAATATACATTAACTAAACACCACCACCATAAGTGGACCATACCACACATAATCAATACAGAAGACTAGGACAACTGAGATCAACTTACCCTTCATCCAAGCCTTAACAAACTTATCTCAATTCTCCGACAATTCATCCTAATTAGGCATAATTGCAGTATATAATCACAATACAACATAGTATATACACAATTCTTATAATGTCCAGTCACATTCATCAAGCCCACTTAATATGTCAAAGTTAGAATTAGGATGATCATAGTTTCATGGAATATTTGATCATAAATTCATCAATTAATATTGAAAACATCATAATTCATCCATTAAAACCTTTTTATGCAATAACCCATGCTTAGATTTTGAAATAGAAGAATTTAGGATTTTGAAACCTTTTGAAAAGGCCTTTGGATTGGATTCTTGAATGAGAGTAGAATAAAGGATGAATTATCATACCTT
The DNA here is from genome assembly GCF_001406875.1 of Solanum pennellii. NCBI lineage: Eukaryota > Viridiplantae > Streptophyta > Magnoliopsida > Solanales > Solanaceae > Solanum > Solanum pennellii. The sequence goes on along the minus strand of NC_028641.1, from coordinate 16,886,657 downwards.
ATTAGAAGAGATCCATGAAATTTTATCAAGAAACTACTGAAAATCTTCAGTCCTAGCTTCACCTTGAGTTCAAGCTCCAATAGAGTCGTGAGAGAGCTTTGTTTTGAAAAGAGGTTTTAATTTTAAAGAATTGAATTCTAATTTAGGTTTTAGGTGTAGAAACTAACTAATAATACCTAAAAACACTTAAAATAACCGTATACTAGTTAATCAGGACATGGGGTGAATTTACCAATTCACCGTAATAAGTTGGATGAGATACCTACAGAAAAATTGCAGGCCAAATGACGTTGCGATCGACGGAGCGTCACATGACCAACAGACCGTCCTGCTGCTCAGTGGTTTGTGAGAAATACTCCTCATTTTGGGGATAATCTCCCACGAATAAGTGTGGAGACAATCCCCAATTTGATGGGGCATCAACCAAACTATTGTCCGTTGTTTAGGGTCCTGGTTTGGGGATGCTTTGGCAGCTCATGGCCAGTTTTTGGGTCCTCTTTAAGGACCTTTCTGATTGTCCTTGGGGATTCGTACTCATACTTTTTGACCCTAAACATGAACCAATATATGTTAGTGTCACAGCTTTAATCTAGATCCCAGACGAGACCGGCGTCGTTGATCTCTCAGAGGTCGCAGACAAGCCTACTTACGTCATTCTTACTTTACATAGGTTAATTTTAGCGGAAAATTTGACAATTTTTGTTTCTTAACATACTTATAAAAACATTCTCATTAATACGTAATTGTTCACCATCAACGATCTAACATTAAGAGATAAGCAACTGAAAGAAATAGCTCAATTCTTATTAAGTGTATAATTGCCAAAATGGCACCAATAAATAGTATGAATAAAAACAGGAAAGAAACACTAGAGGAACATGCTCCACTAGCTCAACTATAAAACTAAGATAAAATATAAAACAACAGCATCCTCGAAAGCATGAGGACCTACCAAAACCGTATGAATGCTGAACGTCCGGATAACTGCAGCAATGATCTTGTAGCTCTATCGTCCACCTGTGCCTGCACCTAAAATACTAGAGTTTCTATAGGGTTAGTAAACACTTGTACTAAGTATGGGTATATGCAAGCACACACCACGGACATGCATGAGAAAGAATAGCTCTTTCCTAACAACATGATTTTTGGAAGTCAAGTCAGTGGACTTGGCAAATTGAGATTAGGAAAGTTTCCAAATTTGGATTAGGAAAGTCAATGAACTTTTTAAACTTGGATTAGGAAAGTCAGTGAGCTTTCCATATTTGGAATAGGAAAGTTATTCCGTGAGAATAACATACATCATCATACTTTTCACATTTGCACACAGCACATAACATTTACACATAGCACATATCATATAGAATACAACACATTTTGCATGTAGTACATAACTTCTTTATTATATTTCATTCATATGACATGAGACCTTAGAATCATAGACTTATCATTAAGACATCCCAGAAATGACGGCTCAACAGATGGGACCTCAACTAGGGAGTCTTCATTAGCAAACACAGAGTCTCTTCGTTCATTCATATGTACTCCATTTCATTTCATTCATGGGCCAGTGTAAACACCAGCTATACTTTCATTAGGTTTGTTGTGCAATGACCAAGAATGACCTAATGTCATTACTTGAATCTAACTCACCTTTTGATTATCCTATTCTAACACCTTTGGTATCATTCATTTCATTATGTGCATCATTTAAAGTTGGCCTCATTCATTCATTGGGAACTTTAACTTTAACCGACATAGATCATGTGAGAATCATGAAATCCAGTGTCTCCCCCACACCGAAAAAGGTGGAATCACCGACCAAAGTGACCCAAAACATGCTAGCGTACATGGCAATTTAACCCCGCCAGATCTCTATATTGGCTGTATAGGTTCGAAGTAGGAGATATAAGGAGACCCATACCCGGAAAGCCGGACAATCTCATCTCCTGAGAGTTACGCGAACCTCCGCCCTTCCCGAAAAAAGGCATCACCGCTCATAGCTAGCCTATCGGTGCTCAGTATAAAGTTCCATTTCGTTCATCTCATACGTCATGTAAGCTGACTTCTAGTATGAGGACATCATATCTCATTAGATGATTTCTCATCTCATCATTAGTATTAAGTGTGTTAAGCTCAATACCTTCATTAGAGTGTTCATTGAGACTGGTCTCTTCATTATCTTACACTCTCATAGGTGAGTACGTTTTGGTAACATTTTCTTAGGCTCATTTGAGATTGTTCTCATCATTTACATTTCGCCTCATCTCATGTTGTCACCGCATTCATTAACATCAGAACCTTTGCTTTTCATAGTTACTCACCTCTTATTACGTGAATGTTCATTTCATCATATGCCAATGCACTTGGACGTTTAGTGTGTTTCACACCCTTACGTAACCCTTCTAGGGTTTCATCATTTTATTGTTCATTTCATCATTTCATTGTTTATCTCATCATATGCCAATACACTTGACCATTTAGTGCATCTTACACTCATACTTAACCCTTCTAGGATTCATCATTTCTTTACATACATCTTAGTTTCACTTACTTTTGAATGTATGCTATACTTATGAGTCTATACACACAAGCCATGGGGCTTCATTCATATTTCATTAAGTGATTATTACATTCCTAAGATTTTGTAGTACAAGACATATGTATCTTGTATATATGACAAGATCTTGATTTCGATCTAAGTAGGTGGCATTATTCTTGGATGTTTACTTCACGTATGACTTATGTATCAATACGAAATTTTTGGCAAGGAAACCCAAGTTCGAATCACTTGGGTAGCATTTACATTTTTCGTTGATTTTATTTTTAATCTCCATGACATTGGGACTCAAGATTGAACCCCAACATTAACATTATACCTTTAATTTTCTACTTGGTTTCCCTCTTAAATTGGCTGAAGGGTTGTGAGTTCGAACCCCCACAACCTCTTCCATTTTATTCATTAATTTTTCATAGGGCATTGGGAGGTTGTGGGTTCGAACCCCCACAGCCTCCATATTTTTGTTTTCAATTAAGTTCATTAGGCTAGGCGTTTTGGCAGTGAGGTTGTGGGATCGAGCCCCCACAGCCTCACTTTGTTTTCTTATTTGATTTTGTCATTCTCCTTTCCAGCCTTGAGGTCGTGGGTTCGATTCCCATGCCTCACATTTTTTGTTCTTTACTTTCTCTTCCTTCACTCGCTACTTGGAGGTCGTGGGTTTGATTCCCACGCCTCCCATTTATTTATTTTAATTCTTGTTCTCTTCCTGCTAACCCAGCAGACCCAATTTCGATTCCCCCAGCCCCCTTTTTCTTTTCCTTTCTCGCGAAATCCGATTGCCAAAGGGTGAGGTCACAGGTTCGAATCCTGGTGGCCTCACCTCTTTTAAATGTAATAAATTTCCATATTTAAACCCCGTTTTTGAACGAAATTTGTAGTACACTGAGCTGGATTTATTCATAATTTTTAGCTTCCTTTCATCAACCTTTTCATGTTAGTTTCTTAGGGCATTTCACCAAGCATTTAGTGCATTGTTAGGTGTAGTTTAGAAGTTACATTAGTCAAGCGTTTTCACTCAAAATTTATAAATTCACACACCATATGAACATCACATTGTGCACAATTTTAGCACATAATATACAAGAATTAACATGCCTTTACACTTCCCACAACACTTACTACTTCACTGCCACACGTTGCACACACACATCACCTTTTTCACATGATTTCGAACAACATAATCATTATTCACACAATTTCGAACATGCATACTTAAACATAAACATCACAAAAACACATTTCATCCCTACTTTGTACCAGCAAACATACCCAACCTAAAGTTCAATGGGAGCTAGTTATAGGGACATGCAAAAAGGGGGGGAAATACTAGTTTTCGGAATGAATATCTTGAATCTTAAGGGGTCTCCTGGGAGAGGTACCAACAGGAAAGAAACCCATGACTTTATTGATTTCAAACGATAAATTTGCTGCCCAAAACCCTCTCCAAAATCAGTCAAAGCATCCTCAACGTCCACACCACTCGACGGACAACTTCTCTTTGCCTTAACGTTTTTGGTTACTTTGTTTTTCTTAAAATTTTAGGTGAGATCTTCAAGTGTGAATAACTCTTAATATTACTTCTGTTCTTTGTTGTTTTTGGCAAAAGCCAACGTGAGAGAGAATAATGAAACGTGAGAGAGAGATTCTGAGAGAGTAGTCTAATAATAGGAGTTTTAGTTTGGGAATTAGTCAAACTAGGACTCCTTATTAATTTAAATACAAACCTGATTTAATTAGCTTAGTGAAAGGACCATTATGCCCTTAAAAATCAGATTATAAACATTAATTAAATCACCAACTTGTTGCTTCCAATGGGGCTCGAACTCGGGTAGAGTGGCCCTTGCAAAATGGACCATTTCGTGTCAACCTGAGCCTAATTGGTTCTTTAATTAAATTAACTAATTCATTAATTAATTTTGTAGGGTAATTACGATATTACCCTTGGACTGGAAAAGACCATTTTACCCCTGGACCCTCAAAAGTTAAGATTTTTTTTTTAAGTTCGGTAAAGACTCCTTCGATTAAATCTTCATTTTCGAGAGCCTTAATTGGTTGGTTCAAACCTTTCCAAGCTCAAATAACTCCCGAAGTTAGTTGGCTTGGTCGTATTAAGGGTTCTGAGGTTTGGTTCTATGCGTATCAATCCGTGTGATATTTGGTGTAATCGCAAGCATTCTTGACACCTTAAGTATTTATCTTATTAATTTTTTTAGGGTTGTTATAGTTAGAGTCCTCTCCTATCATTTTAGACACCAAACAACACATAAAATATGCAAAGTCACACTAGCACACACAAGACTAGTTTCCGAACGTCTATATTTTTCTATGACGTTCGACTTCTAAACTCTTTAAAACTAACCCCCTAAGATATTATTCATCACTTTAACACATAACTAACTGATAACACACATGACATGCTCTAGATAAACCTAGTTCATTTTGAGGGTTGTTACAAATAAAGTGTTGAGGGTCATCTCTATGGTTTGCCCATGTAATTGTGGAGAATTCAAGGTAAGAAATTCATGAACTCTCGCAAATCCGGGTCCTTCAGAATGTCTGGAAATATCTGGCGCAACAAGTTGGCATTGTGCAGATACTAATTTTGCTAACATACATACTACACTGTTGAAATCCTTATTAGATGGAACAGAAGGAACTAGAGGTTGTTCTGTTGGTGGAGCCAGGGAGAACCTGTAGGCCTCGGAGGCTCCTAAGGAAGTGGAAAATGTTTAGGGGGCTAAGAATATGTCTTTCCATGGGTCTCACAATGGGATGTTTCCACCTGTGGTACCTTGTCGGTACCCTCGCTTGCATCTTTATCTAGCCTCTGGCTAGGTGTGGTTTGCCTGGTGTCAATCATATCTATCTGCAAACAAATATCAATTATAAGACAAAACCTCAACCCTTAAGAGACCACACTATAGCACGAGGTGAGCAAAAGGACAATCATTCTAACATGCCCGTAGCTTTTTGTTTGTCAAATGTGGTGCACAACACAATAATAAGCAAGACTCTACCAGACATGGCTTACAAACTCCTTAGGACATGACGTTGCTATGATACCAAGTTTGTCATGCCCAAAACTCAAGGGATGCAACTTGCTCCTAATACCAAAACTCAAGCCAGAGTTGACCCTACTATACCATTATCTACTAGCGCACAATCAAGAAAACAAACAAGTATATCTCTACTTAAAATTAAAACCCTCGGTCGGCAAGGCCCTGTTAATAAATTTATAAAAGAAACAGTTACTTTCAGGAGTTCATATAAAGAAATAGACAACTAACACCCAAGTCCTGATGGGCCGTTGAAGCCACCATAATCTTTATACCAAATATGAAAAAAGGTATATATAAGGACAATACATCAAACAGCTAACAAGCTTCAACAAACCAACAAACTATGCCAACATGGACATAACGTAGCTATAGACCCTACACACTAGTATGCAAGCCTCTAAGAGTAGTAAATATTAGAGGGACGGGGCCCCACCCTAACCATAAAGATATATACAACAAAAACTAACAAACCTCCCAACTCTTGAAGCTCCAGCAGATTGGGGATAGCCAACAAGATAGAAGTCAATTTTGTTGCTGAGGAGGTAGCCTGGTCGCATGTCGGGACCTTCATGCATGAATTCAATAACCCCAGGCAATGGGGAATCATTAAGAAATAATTTATCGAGTATGGAAGGAAATATATTATGAGCATGTATCCTAATATACATGGAGTAATCAGATAAATAAATCAAGGATATGATAAGTGTACTGACCTGCTCCTAAATCTAAACAAATCAAATATAATAATCAACAACCTAACCAAGCCCCATAAGCTTCGCTAGTACAAACAGCACACAAGACCACCATTGGCAACTCTGTAACGATCTGGGAGTACCCCTTAGGCATCACATGGTGTACTTGACCTCTCCGAGGTCTTATACAAGCCTCTTAACTTCATTACATAACATCATATAAAATGGAGGGAATTTAAAACTTCTCTTTAAACATAGAACGAAAATCATTTCAAAACAGTGGAAGTCTTTATAACATGTGTCTCAAAACCATCTACAAATACATGAGTAATAATGTCTTGGGACGCAGCACACAAAAGTCTAAATCATAATAAAAGAAATAAAGGGAACATAAGGGTGTTGTCCTCGAATGCTATGAGGACTCACCAATCTTCAATCTTCTCCAATAATAAGAACCTAGCCTCCAAGTACTCAATCTCCCAAAATACCCTATATTTGGTTAGAAATGCAGGCAATATGTGTTAGTACAAAGGTACTAAGTATGAAAGCTAACATATAAAACATAAGATATCTCAAAATGGTTAGTCAACATAAGACATAACCATAAGATACAGTAACAAAATCATAACATAATTCCGACATAAGAATTCTAACATACTAATTGAACATAAGACATACATAAGTTCATACTTCAACTATTTATCCTTCTTACTCAGGTGAACTACATCATAAGACACCTCCAAGTATACTTGTGCAAGGCCAAGGTATCATCCCATACTACTACCTAAGCTAAGTACCTCTCTTTGGTCATTCTTGATCATAATCCAATTTCATAATTAAGACCTAAGTTCTTCATCACATAAGAGAACTATACCCTCTAGATCACCTCAAGGCACACAGGTGCAACGTATGTGGGGCATCCCATTCTACCACACACATTAAGAATATCTTTAAGTCACCCTAATCACTTTTATCAAATCTAGGTGTCACTATAGACCTACTTCATATTGACAAGGATCTATCATCTTAAGTTATCTGTATCATGGAAGGCAACTATAGCAACTATCCAAGCTAGGCATACTCCACATAAGAGGTCATTTCATAAGTAGCTTAAAGCCATACATTTGCCATGTTTTAATGGAATCCCATACTACCATTCATAATAAGTACTTCTTTAGGCTAACCTAATCCATGCTAACTTATCTCCATTCTAGTCTATTAAGCTTAGAATACTAACATAGTAGACCTACTACCATCGAAAACATCATAACATACAATCCAAGCTAACAAAGGAAGGATATAATAATACCAACCTAGACATCATTCAACCATTCATATATATGCAAGCTATCCATAAGAGAGCATAAATCCTCAACCTAAGCTATTCTTAGAAGAGTGTAACATCTCAGTCCTAAGCTACCATGAAGTGGTATTGGCCTAACAAAATCAAGCTACCATGAAGGCCCTCTAGTCATGCTACTTCAAGCTAACCCTAGGAGAATATCCATCCTCCATCCTAGGCTACCTTTCCTACTACTAATGCAAGCTACCATGAACAAGCATTATACTAAATGCAAGACCAAGCTAAATATGAAAGAGCTTACTTCCCCAATCCTAAGCTATCATGAGATACACCATCCCAAGATACCATGAGATCAACCATCCCAAGCTACGTAATTCAACTATCCATGAGGTAATCATAAGACTCAACCTAAAGAGCTATTCTATTACAACAAGCATGATTCATTTCAGGTGATTAAACTTTCACATTCTACATCATGCAAGATACTCATCATATTAGACTCATTCTACAATCCCTAGTGATCTTAAATATGACTTCAAACCCCACATTAAAACTTTACTTCATCATCCTCCTACTAGTTTATATTTCAAGACACATTAGTTTTAAGACTTAGTCATAAGCTAATTCTGAGCATACTTCATTAACAATCCCCATTATTAATTAATTCAAATCATATCTTCACCTATATGCATAAGTCTAGTCAATTCATGACCTCATGTTCACATTTTGAATATATTATATATCTATCAACAACCAAAGCTAACAAGAACAATCAATTTCCTCATCAAAGGATACAAACCACATACTTCAATAATTAGGGTAAATCAATTATTCACATAAATTCTTCATAATCACATGGATTTACATAAATTGAATCATATATGAGTATCATCCAACCATTTGGAATCATACCCACCTAAAACGCATGCATTGGAAGTAACCCTACTTTAATTTGAGTTCTTCTTCACAAATTAGGGAAAATTCAAGGGGACTCCATGGGTGGAATAACCCATGTATGAAGAGCTTAACATACCTTGAACAAATCTTTAGAACACTCCATAAGCAAATCACTCTTTGATCTTGGTTCTTTCTTCAACCCTAAGGAACTCCTTCGATGGTGGTTCTTCTTAGAGAGAGAATTATTTGAGTTGAGAGAATTTGGGGTTTTAGAATTTGGTTCTAATGTAAAGTGACTTTAATTGAGGTCTAATGACTAAAAACGTTTTTAATAAATCTCCAAAGTATCCCAAAGAAATCCTACATTAATTGGAATTAGAAATAACCGTCCAACTTAACTTTAATTGTTGCAGGTGTCATTGCGGAACCAGTCCGCGATGCGCAAATGTTCCCTAGCTTCACAAAATAGGAGTGTGGGACAAAGGAGTCTATGACAGCCTCCATGATGCGGTGGAAGAATTCTACCTTGGGGGGAATTTTTCCGCGACGCGGATCCATTCGCTTGAGCTATTGCCCAAGGCTGCCAAGTCATCTTCTTGTTCAATCGTTTGGGTCCTCTGAGGACCCTTAGGGTGGTCCTTGGGGAGTCTTACCCACACTTTTTGACCCTAATCTCAGTTATTAAGGCACTAGAGTCACCTCCACTAATTTTAGACTCCAAAAAACACCTAAAATATTGAACAACTTACTAGGATACACCAACACGTAAAAGACTAGTTTTCAAACGTCTTGGTCTTTTCTTAACGCTTGACCTCTAAAATAACGAAACTAACTTAAATAGTTGTTTTTCATCATTTAAACTAATCTCCAGCCATGAATTGCGCGTGAGACTCTTAAGTCAACCTATTTGATTTTGGAGGTCGCTACAAACTCATATTCCTTCTAGGCATCCATATAGCCTTGTTGGCAGAAATAGCCCTTCTAGTCATAGATCACTTTCCTGAAGCTAACCACAATAGCCCTTAGAGCAAAAATAACAATCCAATAGTCTAAAATAGAGTAATTTATCTATAAGCAATCTATACGAATAGCCTCTAACTCGTGTCCAACAAAGGGATGCTACATCCCGACAAGGGAATATTATATCCACTCGAGCAGCCAAAAATCAACAATAATGTCTATAAGTATAACAACGATAACAACCTAATTACATTACTCCTAAGCTTTAAGGGAACATGTTGTAAAGAGGGAATAACCTTAACACACCTTTTTTGCTGAATTCACATGGCCTAACAACTTTTACTCACAACCCCCCTCAATACTACAAAAATGAAGGACCATAATGAACACACAAGAATAGAAGATACCATGATAATTCAACAAAAGATATGTATCTCCATCGTAAGTGGTTATTTATGGCTTACCAAATCTAGAGTCGATGAAAGAAGGGTCTAACCTTGATCTTAAATTCATAATACACCTCAAAACAATAAAATATGTACAAATCCTTGTTGTCCCAACACCAAAGTATGATATACTACAAAATCAATCAAACAAATTATACCATGATGGCGAGCTCAATGTGTTGAACAACTTTCGTCAAGGATGGAAGTCGAGAAAACCTATTATTTGGTTGATCCAATAAATGGGTTTTCTAAGTTTCCAGGTTCTTAACTAAAAAATGAAGAAAAATTCGAAGAAGAAGATATATAAAAAGTTCCACCGACTTACGTCCCCACCTCGCGTGCATGCTTGTGCAGTCTCGCAAAAATGTGAATATCACTATCTTAACTCGTATTAACGAAGAGTTTGATCCATTGGAAACTAGAATTGTACTTCAATTTGATACAACACGAACGGTTTGATGCATTGGAAACTATAATTGTACTTCGATTTGATAGGTTGTTTGACCATATATATTTATATATTGGGAGAAAACCTCTGAGAAATGTGACCCAAATATCAGAGAAATCTTCTAAAAGGAACTTGTGATAACTTTGGCCAACTTTTATTTTCCACTTTCCTAACTTCAAAACTTGAGATACAACCCTTGAACACTCAAAATATGACATACCACATCATTCTTAATTTATTACTCACGCTCTTTGTCTTCTCACAATGATACTAGTTAATTTAGACGTTTTAAAAAGTTGGGTGGTTACAAATACATAATTATCGATTAAACCCACTTTAACTAAGAATTTAAATCAGTAAATAACAATACCCACAGGCTAATTAAGTCAATAATCACATGATCACACCCCAAGAACTGGGGTTTTAGCTACACATAGTAAAAAGAGAGAAACAATTACCAACTATATTATCCATGAGTTGGGTAAAAGTTTCCAAGTCTCTAAAATGCTTCAAATTGAATTATATCAAAAACCCTATTGCAGTTCCTAAAACTAAGTCCCGAAAGCTTCAAATTCTACAATGGGAACTCAAAAACTCAGAGAAAACTAAAACTCTAAATGTTATAGGATAAGAACTTCCATTCTTATTTTTGATTTCCAATTTATTATTTTCCTAATTTTTTCCATCAAGGCCATTAGGCGTAGTTAGACGTTCCTCTCTAACCCAGTCGGTGATGCGCCCTACGCTCCAATTCATTGCCAGTTTGCATTGGTCATTATACTTCAGGGTTCTATGACTTTACGTGATCAAATTTTGCCAAGTTGTTTGGTGATGCAGACAGTCCATTTATGTCACCAATTAGGTTCTTTCCCTGGGTTGGCAAGCTAGGAACTAAGGCAAGCTAAAGAGCCACTCGATGGTTTGCCGAGTGGTCTTGGCGATCACCTAGTGACACACCCAAGAAATTCTATGACCTAGAAGAGAGATTCACGACATGACTAATGATGATTTTAGACCTAAATAAGTGTAATAAACTTGTCTAAGAAGTGTTATAACCAAAATGCGAAGAAACGATCATGACGTCCGGAAACTAGCGAAATTGAACTAGTGAACGTCCTTAGGTTTTGGAGAGGTTTGGGAGTGTTGTATGAAGTCTAAAGCTTGTAAAAAGGCTTTATATAGGTAAAATAATGTATATAGGGTTAAAAATTCTAAGAACCGCCCGAGGGGTCCACGAATGGACCTATTTTGGACCAAGAAAGTTGCCGAGAGGCAGTAGCTTTTATGCAAGGAGGGAGCATCTTCAAGACGCGAACTTGTTTCCTGATGAAAAATCTGAAACTTGAATTCGAGTTTGACTTCATTAAAAGGTCAACTTAAGTGATGGGTATTTTAGGGGAGGGTTATATATTGATTTGAATCAGTTTTTCACCACAAATACCCAATTACCTAAGACAATTTCCTATCAATTGATAAATGATAAATCCCTAAATTAAAATCATACAAAATTACAAACACACACACCAACCAGTGACGCTGTCCGTAACGCCGTCCGTAACGCTGACCAGCCACGTCATCTGTAACACCGCCATGCCGGTCAGTACACAGATGCAGTCAGCAAGTCACGAGACTCACGACCCACACTGTCACGCAGATACACAGACCGCAGCCCGCAGCAGCAGCACACGCTAACGTCGGTCGCCACATCCGTCTTATCATCATTTCATCACTCTCACTCATCTCTCAACTCTCAGCTCTCGTTTGTCATCACTCGTAACTGTAAGTTAGTCAAATCGTCTTAAACTCTCATCATCACTCATCTCTCAACTCTCATGCACAGATTTTGTTGTTGTTCCTACTCCTTGTGCTCTTGCGTTTTATTTTATTGTTTGTTTCCTTGTAAGTTGTAACAAAGCTGAGGGGCGATGGCTATTGTGACTTTGTGAGGCCTGATCCTTGTAACTTTGTTGATTGTTGTTCTTGTTGTTTGTTTCACTTTTCTATATATGACACAGACTGGAAGTAAGGGAAGTGAAAGTGGAGCTTCAAATGAGAGCATACCTTACACCTCATCTCCCATGGAACCTAGAGCTAATTGTTGGAAGCATTTTGAAAAGTGCACCGATGAAAATGGAGCTAGTAAAGACAAATGCAAGTATTGTGCAAAAGCTTATGCAGCTTCTACATCATCTAATGGTACGTCATCAATGAATATTCATATGAGAACATGTCCTAAATTTCCTCGTGACACCATAGATAAAGGTCAAAATCTAATTAATTTTCTACCATCTTCGATGGGAGCTAAGGAAGGGTTCATTAGCACTTGGAAATTTGACAAAGCACAAAGTAGGAAAGTTTTAGCCAAAATGATCATTGTTGACGAGCTACCATTTAGTTTTGTTGAGAAAAGGGGTTTTAAAAACTTCATGAGAGTTACAATGCCGCAATTTCATATTCCTTCTCGTAGAACTGTGACGAGAGATTGTTATGAACTATACCTTGAAGAAAAAAAAATCTGAAGAAGATTTTCAAAGAAGCACGTCCAAGAGTTTGTCTTACAATAGATACTTGGACCTCTATATAAAAAATAAACTACATGTGTTTGACAGCCCACATTATAGATAGAAATGGGATTTTGTATAAAAGAATAATAAATTTTGTCCTATTTCTAGTCATAAGGCGTGGATATGGCAGCTTGCATTACTAATTGTTTGCTTGAATGGGGTTTGGATAACGTGTTTACTATAACAGTTGATAATGTTAGTTCTAATGATGTTATTGTGAAAGAAATGTCTAAAAATTTGAGCAATTGGGGAACTAACACTATGGATGGTGACCATCTTCATGTGAGGTGTATGGCACATATCCTTAATCTTATTGTGAAAGATGGGTTGAAGGAAATTGGAATGTCTGTCAAGCTAGTGAGACAAGCCGTGAAATACATTAAACAATCTCCCGCAAGACATAGAAAGTTTAAAGAATGTTGTGAATCTGAATTGACAACTTGTAAGAAATCATTATGTTTAGATGTTCCTACTAAGTGGAACTCTACATATTTGATGCTTCATATAGCACAACATTTTGAGCTTGCATTTGAAAGATATAGTTTTTATGATATTGGATACTTGAATCATCTTCGTACCTTTGGTTGTGATTCTTCTGAAAACAAAGATGGAACTAGTGTTGAAGATGGAACTAGTGTTGAAGATGAAACTAGTGTTTAAGATGGAACTCATGCAAATATCCTTTCAAGTGTTGACTGGAAAAATGTGAGGTCAATGGTGAAATTTCTTGAAACTTTTTATGTACTTACTTTGAAGGTCTATGGTTCTAATTATGTCACTAGCAATATACACTTTGTTGAAATTGCTGAACTTAATTTTATTTTGAAAGAGATGATGACAAAAGAAGATCGTAGCTTGAAAGAAATGGCGGAAAGTATGAATGAGAAGTTCAAAAAGTATTGGGGTGAACCACAAAAAATGAACAAGATGATCTTTATCTCATCTGTATTTGATCCCCGTAACAAGCTTGATTATGTTCCGTTTGTAATTGTGGATATGTTTGGAAAAGAAGTTGGCAAAAAGCTATGTTCGGAAGTGAAAAAATACATGAACAAATTGTTTGAGTATTATGTCAAGAAATCCCCAAAAAGATCTTTACATGTACCATCTTCACCCACTTCATCTGTCAATTCATCAAGTATAAGATCACACTCACCAACACCGTTGAAACATTTATCTCCTTCTTACTCAACGAAACAACAATTTAAGAAACATAAAGAAGTTAGTGGAAGTTCAGGCAATAATTCAGAATTGAGAAGATATCTTGAGGAAGATAGTGATGAATTTGATATATTAATGTGGTGGAAAGTTAATGAGCCGAGATTTCCTATTCTCGACGGAAATGGTTCGTGATGTGTTAGCCATTCCCATTTCAAGTATCGCATCAGAATGTGCATTCAGCAAAGGAGGTCATGTTCTTGATCCCTTTAGGAGTTCATTAACTCCTAAAATTGTGAAATCTCTTATTTGTGTTCAAGATTGGCTTAGAAGTGAGTCTTTTCCAATCAATATTGAGAAAGATTTAGAGTATCTTGAACAACTTGAACTTGGTACGAATTTGATATTTGTATTAACTATGTTGTAAATAATTTTGTTACTTGTGTTTCTTAACAACTAACAAATTATTTCATATATTTTTAGATTTTGCTTGTAGTGGGACTGAATCTAGTATAATTGATATATAGTTGCAGCTTGTAAGTTCAACTATCAACTAGTGATGTGTGATAACGAGTAAGTAAAGAACTTATTTACATAACTTGCTTGATAGTTTTATATATTCTATTATGAAATATAGATCATTTGTATAAACAGTTCTATTTTCTCGCAGGTTCATCAATGTTTTGTTATTTTCTTGGTTGCTATCTGCTAGAACTTTGGAGCTATTGCAATCGAGGTTGCAAGTTGCAACGATGTTTTGTTGTCTTTGTTGCTGGAAGTTGCAATGAGCCAGATAATGATGACTTTAGTTTTTAACTAACTCTATTTTAGTGGATGGACACAAGTTTGTTGACCTTTCTAGTGTTGTTGTATTGTTGTCTTGACTTTTAATAGAGGTTGCAAGTTGCAACGATGTTTTGTTGGTTTTCTAAATCTTTTTGTTGCTGGAAGTTGCAATGAGCCAGATAATGATGACTTTAGTTTGTAACTAACTCTATTTTAGTGGATGGACACAAGTTTGTTGACCTTTCTAGTGTTGTTGTATTGTTGTCTTGACTTTTAATAGAGGTTGCAAGTTGCAACGATGTTTTGTTGGTTTTCTAAATCTTTTTGTTGCTGGAAGTTGCAATGAGCCAGATAATGATGACTTTAGTTTGTAACTAACTCTATTTTAGTGGATGGACACAAGTTTGTTGACCTTTCTAGTGTTGTTGTATTGTTGTCTTGACTTTTAATAGAGGTTGCAAGTTGCAACGATGTTTTGTTGGTTTTCTAAATCTTTTTGTTGCTGGAAGTTGCAATGAGCCAGATAATGATGACTTTAGTTTGTAACTAACTCTATTTTAGTGGATGGACACAAGTTTGTTGACCTTTCTAGTGTTGTTGTATTGTTGTCTTGACTTTTAATAGAGGTTGCAAGTTGCAACGATGTTTTGTTGGTTTTCTAAATCTTTTTGTTGCTGGAAGTTGCAATGAGCCAGATAATGATGACTTTAGTTTGTAACTAACTCTATTTTAGTGGATGGACACAAGTTTGTTGACCTTTCTAGTGTTGTTGTATTGTTGTCTTGACTTTTAATAGAGGTTGCAAGTTGCAACGATGTTTTGTTGGTTTTCTAAATCTTTTTGTTGCTGGAAGTTGCAATGAGCCAGATAATGATGACTTTAGTTTGTAACTAACTCTATTTTAGTGGATGGACACAAGTTTGTTGACCTTTCTAGTGTTGTTGTATTGTTGTCTTGACTTTTAATAGAGGTTGCAAGTTGCAACGATGTTTTGTTGGTTTTCTAAATCTTTTTGTTGCTGGAAGTTGCAATGAGCCAGATAATGATGACTTTAGTTTGTAACTAACTCTATTTTAGTGGATGGACACAAGTTTGTTGACCTTTCTAGTGTTGTTGTATTGTTGTCTTGACTTTTAATAGAGGTTGCAAGTTGCAACGATGTTTTGTTGGTTTTCTAAATCTTTTTGTTGCTGGAAGTTGCAATGAGCCAGATAATGATGACTTTAGTTTGTAACTAACTCTATTTTAGTGGATGGACACAAGTTTGTTGACCTTTCTAGTGTTGTTGTATTGTTGTCTTGACTTTTAATAGAGGTTGCAAGTTGCAACGATGTTTTGTTGGTTTTCTAAATCTTTTTGTTGCTGGAAGTTGCAATGAGCCAGATAATGATGACTTTAGTTTGTAACTAACTCTATTTTAGTGGATGGACACAAGTTTGTTGACCTTTCTAGTGTTGTTGTATTGTTGTCTTGACTTTTAATAGAGGTTGCAAGTTGCAACGATGTTTTGTTGGTTTTCTAAATCTTTTTGTTGCTGGAAGTTGCAATGAGCCAGATAATGATGACTTTAGTTTGTAACTAACTCTATTTTAGTGGATGGACACAAGTTTGTTGACCTTTCTAGTGTTGTTGTATTGTTGTCTTGACTTTTAATAGAGGTTGCAAGTTGCAACGATGTTTTGTTGGTTTTCTAAATCTTTTTGTTGCTGGAAGTTGCAATGAGCCAGATAATGATGACTTTAGTTTGTAACTAACTCTATTTTAGTGGATGGACACAAGTTTGTTGACCTTTCTAGTGTTGTTGTATTGTTGTCTTGACTTTTAATAGAGGTTGCAAGTTGCAACGATGTTTTGTTGGTTTTCTAAATCTTTTTGTTGCTGGAAGTTGCAATGAGCCAGATAATGATGACTTTAGTTTTTAACTAACTCTATTTTAGTGGATGGACACAAGTTTGTTGAACTTTCTAGTGTTGTTGTATTGTTGTCTTGACTTTTAATAGAGGTTGCAAGTTGCAACGATGTTTTGTTGGTTTTCTAAATCTTTTTGTTGCTGGAAGTTGCAATGAGCCAGATAATGATGACTTTAGTTTGTAACTAACTCTATTTTAGTGATGGACACAGGTTTGTTGAACTTTCTATTGTTGTTGTGATGTTGTCTTGACCTTTGATAGTTTTTTTATTATTACTGATTGAGTCGATATCTAGTTATCGCGATGGCCGTTTTACCATTTTTTATATTAAATTTGGTTAAACTGAAACTAAACCAAAATAAACCAGACCGAATTTATAATAATCGAACCAAACCGAATTTATTTTGGTTTTCTTTGGTTTCATATTTGGCCAAACCAAAAACCAAAAATCTGAACCAATATTTACGAATTAAACCGAACCGACTGAACGCCCAGGCCTACCCAAAAGCTCTCACCTTTCTCTACATTCTCTCTCTATTCATCCTCCACTGAAGAAGCTTGAAGGTTCAAGAAGAAGACAAAATTCTTCAAGTTTCTAGTCAATTTTGTGGTTATTCATTCTTAAGGTATGGTTTCTTTCACTCTTGTGATTCTTTTCCCTAAGAGGTCCCTTCAAAAAGATGACTTCTAAATCTCCCAAACTAGTTTTTCCTCTCACATGGGTCTTCTTTGAAAAATGAAATTTTGAATCAATTGTGATGAATTATGATGAATTAACATTTTTTAAGTATATATTGATGGTTAATTAATGATTCCCTATGATATTTCCCTAGACCCATGTCCTTCCCCCAATTTCATGAAAACGTTGAATTGATATGATGAATTATGAAGATCATGAACATATAGATTGACTACATTATTTTTAATTATGTAATTGTTTCTTGAATTCACCTTTTTTATGTAATTGGTTATGTATTCTTGGTAATGGAAGCATGAAGGTTCTTGGAAGGAGAAAAGAAGGTATGTTGATTGGTTCTTCTTGGACTCAATTGTGAATTACGTGTTACTTAGATAGTAGTACTTCTGTGTCTAATGTGTTGTTGTGATTTGATGCTAGGTATATCCCATACCGAACCCGAAGACAGAATTAGACATGAAGTATGTATGCATGTTATAATACGATTATTATATGATTGAAAGTAGTTTATCATGATATAATAAAGTGATAAGTGAAAGGTTTACTCACTTGTGATGTGGTTTCTAAAGTGAAAGGATTGTTCTCACATATGATGACATATGAGAAAATATGATAACATGTTTACATAGAGGTCAAGGAGAGATTAATGTGAACTTGTATAATAAAATAAAATGATTACTAAAGGGAATAATTGCTTAGCACCGAAAGGGCATGTAAATGAGATGGACGTCTCACGTTCAGTAAGTACAACCTCCCACATGGGTTTTCCTCACGTTAGTAAGTCTGAATCCCCAAATATGTGTTGTCTCGTGAGATGGAAACCTCCACGTCTAGTAATTCAATGTTTCTAGCTACAATCTCCTTGACCCTTAACTATGTGCCCACATAGGACTTTAGCTTAGTGGATCCACCTAGATAGCTATGTATGAATGTTTGCACCTTAGGCAAGTGTTAACCCTCTCTTTTCGGTGTTGGACTAGAACACCGCATTTCAGGTAGCTCACATGGCTCATGTTGGTTATTGCAGTTCTTTCCCTAATGTAAAGGTAAATGAACAAGTTAAGTATGTGAACTCTTATTAGGTTTGTTTTAAAGGCTACAAAATAGTGTGAGGGAGGGTATGGGACTTCTCTTACACATCGCACATGTGGGATCCTAAGGGATGGTTCAGGTAGTGTTCTTCTATGATTATAATTATGGTTATATTAATAAGCTATGAGTAAGTATTAATGTATGAAGAATGTTAAGAAAATGTGGTGTATGTATGAAGTGGGTTGCTTAATGTGATACTTAGATTTGGATAGGGTTAAGGGGCTTTATTATTTGCATTGCACATGTGTTGATTGAGTTGCTTATATGTTGGGTTGACTTATGATGTTCCATATATGTGTATATTGAGTTATTGAATGTTATGCATGGTTTTGACTAAATTGTGCCTTTTCTCATGCAGTAATGATTTTTATGCATAGAAACCATACTTAGTACATGTGGTTCATACTAACCCATATTTCATCCCTTTTTCCCAAACATTGTAGGTTCGGGCCATTGAGGTATCTTGAGGCTAAACCAATAAGGCTTGGACTAGACGCTCCAAGTTTTGGTAGGTCCTCTAGTTCAAGGATGCTACTACACATTCTACCTTAGTCGTACTTTTATTGTCTAAAGACATTCTTTTCTCTCCTATTGTTAAAGTTATTGATGTAAGCCCAAAGTGGAAACTATGAATTTGTATAAGGGTTATGCCCGGATGCTTCGTTTAGATGGTTTTAATGTGAGAAAAAGATTTATACTAAATTCTTATTTATTATTATAATGTCTAAGCAAGAATCCTAAGTATTCTTTCTATGTAAAAGGTCTATGTAAACCGCACTACGTATATATACAAAGTTTTAAATTTATCCGCATTTTTACCTATGATATGTTATGATGAATGCTAAGAGGCTTGTCTAAGTCCTCTTCGGGGACAAGGACGCCGGTTATGCCTATGGGGGGTAATTTGGGTCATAATAAACTTGGTATCAGAGAATGAGGTTGAGTAATCTTAGGTTTGATGTCTCACCAAACCACGTCTATGTAGGGTCTTATTTATAATGGTGAAGCAGGCCAAACTTATGAATGAGAGACTATGTGATGCTTAGGAACTTTCACTCTCTTGTTAGTCCTTAGTTGTGACTACGAGTTCTAGCTCTATTTAGTCCTTTCTTCTGATCCTTT
Organism: Solanum pennellii; assembly: GCF_001406875.1. NCBI lineage: Eukaryota > Viridiplantae > Streptophyta > Magnoliopsida > Solanales > Solanaceae > Solanum > Solanum pennellii. The sequence goes on along the minus strand of NC_028641.1, from coordinate 16,866,966 downwards.
TTGTTGTGCTTATAGGCAACGAGACAAGGAGGAACAATGCTTAAAGGGCCGAAGAGGAGAATTTGAATGAGGCAGTTCCCCCTCAAGATTCTCAAAACCCTCAAGTTCCTAATGAATAAGAGGCTATGTATAATGTTGAGATTCGGTCGACCATTCATAGCTTGACTCAAGTTTTGGCTACCCAAGTTGCTAGGGATTCTAGCGTGCAAGTGAACCCCAATGCTAACACTATTGCTACAAGGATTAGGATTTCACAATGATGAATCCCTCTACTTTCTTTGGTTATAAGGTGCAGGAGGACCCACAAAGGTTCATAGATGAAGTGTTCAAAGTTCTTGATGATATAGGGGTGACTTCTCAAGAAAAGGCTGAACTAGCCACCTACCAACTCAAAGATGTGGCTCAAGTGTGGTATGAGCGATGGCAATATTAGAGACCGGTTAGAGAAGGTCGGATTACTTGGTAGTCTTTAAAGACGGCTTTCCTTGATAGGTTCTTTCCCTTGGAATTAAGGGAGAGAAAAATGCAAGAATTCATCAACCTTTTTCAAGGGGGTATTAGCGTGAAGGAGTATAGTCTCAAGTTCACTGGTCTATCAAAACATGCTCCTACTATGGTTGCGGATTTAGGGCAAAGATGAACCAATTTTTCATGGGGATATCCGATTTTGTGGTTAATGAGTGTAGGTCGCTATGTTGATTCCTAGAATGGACACTCTCGTCTCATGGTTCATGCCGAACAAATGGAGTAGCAAAAGCTTAAGCAAGTTGGTAGAGAGTAGAAGAAGGTGAGAACTGAAGACGGGAATTCTTCTGAGACTAGATTTGAGATTCAAGACAAACCAAGGTTCAAAAAGAGGTTTTCCATTCAAGGCCCTTCTAATGCTCCAAGGGTCAACAAGAGTAAGGTGTCCACTCCCAAGCCCTAAGAGGGAAAAGGTGGAATATTTTATTTTGAGAAGCCTCTTTGTGCAAAATGTGATAAGAGATATGATGGTAAGTTCGTAGTTGGCACGGGTAATTGTTATGGTTGCGGAAAGAGTGGTCACATGAAGAGAGATTTCCCAATTATGAAATCTCAAGGAAGGGAAAATTCTTAAGCTCAAGCAAGTACCCCATATTCGGATGCTCCTAAAAAGAATCGCTTTTATGCTCTCTAATCCCGAAGTGATCAAGAGAGCTCACCAGACGTGGTTACCGGTCTATTATAAATATTTTCCTATGATGAATATGCTTTGTTGGATCCGGGAGCTACATTGTCATTTTTAACCCATCTTGTAGCCATGAAGGTTGATATACTACTCGACATATTAGATGAACCTTTGTCGGTTTCTACCCGGTGGGTGATTACTTGGTGGCTAAAAGAGTCTATAAAGGTTGTCCTATTTCCTTGATAAATAGAGTTACATTAGTTGACTTGATACAACTTTACATTCTAGATTTTGATGTCATATAGGGAATGGATTGGTTGCATGCTTGCTTTGCCTCTATTGATTGTAGTTTAAGGGTAGTCAAATTTCAATTTCCAAATGAACTCACTTTTGAGTGGAGAGGAGGAAACTCAAATCCTAAGAGTAAGATCATTTCATGTCAAAAAGCTAGCAAATTAATTGCAAAGGAATGTATCTGTAACATAGTTAGAGTTAGGGATCTTGAATTCGAGGTCCCACCCTTAGAGTCGGTACCCGTAGTGAAGGAATTTCCAGAGGTTTTTCCCGATGACCTACCTGTAATTCCTCCCGAGCGACAAATTGACTTCCTCTATTACCGGATACACACCTATTTCAATCCCTCCTTATCAGATGGCCCCAGCCAAGTTGAAGGAGCTAAAGTCCCCACTCAAAGATTTGTTAGATAAGGGTTTTATTCAACTGAGCATATCTCCATGGTGTGCCCCGATTTTGTTTGTAAAGAAGAAGGATGGGTCATTGAGAATTTGTATCGACTATCGTCAATTGAACAAAGTCACCATAAATAATAAGTAACGCTCCCTAGGATTGATGACCTATTTGATCAACTCCAAGGAGCTAGTTACTTTTCAAAGATTGACTTGAGAATGGGTTATCACCAACCTAGAGTAAGGGAGGTTGATATTTCGAAGATGGCATTTCGAACAAGATATGGTCAGTTTAAATTCCTAGTTATGTCATTTGGTCTAAGTAATGCCGCCGCCGGCTTTCATGGACCTTATGAATCGAGTTCTTAGAAAGTATCTTGACTTGTTTGAGATTGTCTTCATTGATGATACTTTGATATACTCGAGGAGTGAGGATGATCATATGGTCATTTGAGGATAGTTTTGCAAGTTCCCAAGAATAACCAACTTTTTGCTTAGTTCAATAAATGTGAATTTTAGTTGAGATCGGTTGTGTTTCTTGGCCACATTGTCTCAAGTGAAGGGGTAGAGGTTGATCCGATGAAGACAGAAGTGGTCAAAAGTTGACCTAGACCTTTGTCCTACAGACATCCAAAGTTTTCTATAGTTGGCCGGTTACTATAGGAGGTTTGTTGAGGGATTTTCGTCTATCACATCTCCATTAACGGCCTTAACCCAAAAGAATTCCAAGTTCGAATGGCCGGAATCTTGTGAAAAGAGCTTCCAATTATTGAGGGATAGGCTCACTCTGCTCCGTGTTGACCTTACCGGAGAATACCGAAAGGTTTGTGGTTTTATTTTGATGCTTTCCAACTGGGTCTAGGATGTGTTCTTATGCAACATGGTAAGGTTATAACGTATGTTTCTAGGAAAATCAAGCCTCATGAGAATAACTACCCAACTCATGACCTTAAGCTTGCGGCCATGGTGTTGGCCTTGAAAATTTGGAGGCATTATCTCTATGTGGTACATGTTGATGTATTCACCGATCACAAGAGTTTACAATTGTGTTCAATCAAAAATATTTGAACATACATCAAAGAAGATGGTTAGAACTTTTAAAGGAATATGACATGAGTGTCCTTTACCATCCCAAAAAATCCAATATGGTAGCGGATGCCTTGAGTAGAATGTCCATGGATAGTGTGACTCGCGTGGTTGATGATAAGAAAGAGTTAGTAAAAGAGCTTCATAGGTTGGCTCATTTGGGTGTCCCACTAGAAGACTCTCCAAAGGGGGGTTTCATGGTTCGCCATAAATCTGAGTCATCTTTAGTGGTTGGGCTGAAATCCAAGCAACACCTTGATCCTCTATTGAGGGATTTGAAGGAAACGGTCCTTAGTAAATCTAATGAGTCTTTCTCTCAAGGAGAAGATGGGGTGTGTAGGCACCAAGGAATATTGTGTATACCCGATGTGGATGGTTTTAGGGAATTGATCATGAAAGAGGCTCATGGATCCTAATGTTCTATTCACCTGGGTGCCACAAAGATGTACGGCGACTTGTGGGAAACTTATTGGTGGAATGGCATGAAAAATATATAGCGGATTTTGTTTCTAGATGTCCAAATTTCCAACAAGTCAAAGCGGAGCATCAAAGGCCGGGTGGCTTAAAACAAAATATAGATATACCCACATAGAAGTGGGAGTATATTAACATGGAATTCATAGTGGGATTTCCTCATACACGAAGACAAAACGACTCGATATGGGTCATTGTGGATAGATTGACCAAGTCGGCACATTTTCTTCCCATTAGAGTCACTTATTCGGCGGAAGATTATGCCAAACTGTACCTCAAAGAAATAGTGAAGCTACATGGAGCCCCTTTATCCATCATTTAGGATAGACGCACTCAATTTACCTCCCATTTTTGGAAGACTTTCCAAAGTGGGATTGGTAAGAAAGTGAAGCTTAGTACCACCTTTCATCCCAAGATGGATGGTCAAGTCGAACGCACTATCCAAACCATAGAATATATGTTGAGTTCATGCATCATTGACTTCAAAGATAATTGGTATGACCACCTACCTTTGATAGAATTCTCCTACAACAATAGTTATCATTGATCATCTCTTTGGCACCTTTCAAGTCACTCTATGGGAGGAGGTGTAGATCCCCAGTTGGGTGGTGTGAGGTAGGTGAGTATGCTCTACTTTGTTCTGACTTAGTTTATGAACCCCTCGAGAAGGTTCAGAATATAAGGAACAGACTAAAAACGGCTCAAAGTCGCAAAAAATCTTATGCTGACAATAGAAAGAGGGACCTTGAATTTGAAGTAGGAGATTGGGTCTATTTGAAAATTTCGCCCATGAAAGGGGTGATGGGGTTTGTAAAGAAGGGGAAACTTAATCCCCAGTATGTGGGGCTGTATAAAATTTTAACGTGAGTCGGGAGTGTCGCCTATGAGTTTAAACTGCCTAATGAGTTGGCCACGATTCACTCGGTATTCCATGTTTCCATGCTCAAAAAGTGTATAGGCAACCCGGCTTCCATCCTTCCATTGAAGGTTTAGGGGTAAAGGAGGATATTTATCATGAAGAGGTCCCGGTTGAGATCTTGGATCGCCAAGTTAAGAAATTGCGAACAAGGAGGTTGCCTCCATAAAAGTTCTTCGGAGGAACCACCTTGTTGAGGGTGCAACATGGGAGGCCGAGGCCGACATGAAGACCCGCTATCCTCATCTTTTTTTCCCCTACTCCTATACAAAGTTAAGGTTAGTAGCGTTCTCATAAATGATTCCTATGAGTTATGTTGAACTTATCATGTTTATCTAATATGTTCATATTCTTGTAGAAATTCATGCCTAAATTTAGCTTTTGTAAAATATGACTCTCTTGATTAACTTGCACTTAAATATGAAGTGTGCTATGTTGATTTCATGAGAATTTTTTCGGGCATATGTTGGTGTTCAATTTATAAGAATTAGCATGTCAACTCCTTGCAATTATTCATGTTGGGATCATGTTGAAATGGAGAAGGTAGTTGCTCCTTATGTGATGTAAATAATGAGCTCTTATGTGTCATGAATTGTGGATTAAGTTCCTTTGTGTTAATGCTATGATTATATATTGAAAAGAGTGGAGAATTTCTCCAATTATTTGTGACTCATTTGATATATATTGTTGTTGTTTGTACTTCTAGTCTTGAGTCTCTTCTTCGTATAAAGGTCTAAAGATGTCATTCGGGGACGAATGTTCCTATGGGGGAGGATATTGACACACCCCCGAAATATATGACCTAGACTAGAGCTTTGATATATGACTAATGATGATTCTACACCTAAATAAGTGTAATAAACTTGTCTAAGAAATGTTAGAACCAAAATGCTAAGAAACCACAATGACGTCCGAAAACTAGCGAAATTGAACTAGTGAACATTCTTAGGTCTTGGAAAGGTTTGATAGTGTTGTATGAAGTTAAAACTTGTAAAATGGCTTTATATATGTAAAATAATGTATATAGGGTTAAAACTTCCAGGTCCGACACCCCAAGGATCGCCCAAGGGGTCCAAGAAGGGACCCACTTTGGACCAAGCAATATGTCGAGGGGCAGCAGCTTTTGTGCATGGAGGGAGACAGTCCGCGTAACGGACTTGGCACACCCAAGGCCAAAAATTTGATCTGCGACGCAAGAACATGGTGGAATCTACGTTTTTAAAAATTATTTTGAAAAATCATGCGGGAACAGCTCCGCGATGCGAACTTGTTTCCCGATGAAAATCTGAAATATGAATTCAAGTTTGACTTCATTAAAAGGTCAACTTAAGTGAGTGGTATTTTGGGTATTTTAGGGGAGGATTATATATTGATTTTAAATCAGTTTTTAACCACAATTTCCCATAAAAAACAAATCTCCAAATCAAAACCCAAAAGCTCTCACCTCTCTCTACTTTCTCTCTCTATTCATCCTCCATTGAAGAAGCTTTGAAGGTTGAAGAAGAATACCAAATCCTCCAAGTTTCTACTCAATTTCATGGTGATTCATCCTTGAGGTATGGTTTCTATCACTCTTGGTATTCTTTTCCCCAATAGATCCCTTCAAAAAGATGATTTCTAAATCTCCCAAAACTTGGGTTTCTCCTCTCACATGGGTCTTCTTTGGAAAACGAAATGATGAATCAATTGGGATGAATTATGATAAATTAACATTGTTTAAGTATATATTGATGGTTATTGATGATTTCCTATAAGATTTCCCTAGACTCATGTCCTTCCCCCAATTTCATGAAAACCTTGAATTTATTTTTTTTGGTAACCAATGTAAACTATAACCATAACCAACCAAAAAAAAATTACAAATAAAGAGAATCGTCTCCTGATAATAGGTTTAGGTCTCCAACAAAGACAAGAAACTAATTACAAAGTAAGTTTTGAATGAAACAACTACATCTCTGTGCTTTTTTTGAATTACTAAGGAAATGTATTCTCTCTGTTATCTCCTTCTTTATCTGGATGATTGCATCTTTTGTATTTACCGTCTTTCCTTTATACTTCTTCCAATTTCATGCACGCCAAGTGTGATATAGGACTGCTCTATTAAAATGGCCGCAATAATTTCCTTCTGAAATTACTTCCAATGCTTCACTTTTATTCTATCAAGAATCTGTTTGATCCCATTGTTTGCCATATTTATACCTGTCCACTAAGCCATTTCATGTCATACCTTCTTAGTCCAGTTACACTCTTCAAACAAATGCCTTGTGGTCTCCATTACTCTTTTTTCACACAGACAAGATTCAGTGTCATCAACCTAAATTTGCAGTCTCAACTTTCTCTCTTGAGTAAGCAATCTACCTTGTACAGCTAACCACACAATGAACCTATGTTTTGGTATAGCCACATAAGTCCACACTAAATCAGCAGTATTCAGTTGTTGTCTATGCCCTTTGATCTCTAAATAACTTCGCGTGATGGAATACGTACCATTTTATGTTAGCATGTATCTTCCTTGATAGTACTAGCCTTTCATTTGCTCCTTGATAGCATTGAGTTTTCTCCAATACAAACTACAATCTAAGGGCACCCTATGATTCCATATATACATTTCATCCTTTAAATATATTCCATATACCCATTTAACCCACAATATGAATTATGAAGATTATGAACATGTAGATTGACAACATTGTTTTTAATTATGTAATTGCTTCTTAAATTTACCTTGTTTATGTAATTGATTATGTATTCTTGGTAATAGAAGTATGAAGGTTCGTGGAAGGGGAAAACAAGGTATGTTGATTAGTTCTTTTTGGAATCAATTGTGAATTATATTTTACTTAGATAGTAATACTTCTATGTCTAATGGGTGGTTGTGACGTGATGCTAGGTGTTCCTCATTCCTAACCCTAAGACATTGAATTATACATGAATTATGTTTCCATGTTATGATCTGATTATTATATGATTGAAAGTAGTTTATCATGATTATAATAAAGTGCTAAGTGAAAGGTTTACTCACTTGTGATGTGGTGTCTAAAGTGAAAGGATTGTTTTCACTTATGATGACCTATGAGAAAATATGATAAGATGTTTACATAGGGGTCTAGAAGAGACTAATGTTAACTTGTATGATAAAACAAGATGATTACTAAAGGGAACAATTGATTAGCACCGACAAGGCATGTAAATGATATGGACGTCTCACATTTAGTAAAATCGGCCTCCCACATGGGTTTTCCTAACGTTAGTAAGTCCAGATCCCCAAATATGTGTTGTCTCATGAGATGGAAACCTCCACGTCTAGTAAGTCAAGGTTTCTAGCAACAATATCCTTGACACTTAACTATGTGCCTACATAGGACTCTAGCTTAGTGGATCAACCCAGATAGCTATGTACGAACGGTTGCACCTTAAGCAAGTGTTAACCCTCTCTTTTCGGTGTGGGAGTAGAACACCAATTTCATGAAGCTCACATGATCTCATCACGGTTATTGCACTTCTTTCCCTTATGTAAAAGTAAATGAACAAGTTAATTATGTGAACTCTTATTAGAGTTGTATTAAAGGCTACTACATAGTTCTAGGAGGGTATGGGACTTCTCTTACACATTGCACATGTGGGATCCTAAGGGATGGTTCTAGTAGTGTTCTTCTATGATTATGATTATGGTTATATTGATAAGCTTTGAGTAACTATTGATGTATGAAGCACGTTATGAAATGTGTTGTAAGTGTGAAGTGGGTTTCTTAATGTGGTACTTAGCTTTGGATAGGGTTATGGGGCTTTATTCTTGGCATTGCACAAGTATTGCTTGAGTTGCTTATATATTGGGTTGACTTATGATGTTCCATATATGTGTATAATGAGTTATTGAATGTTATTCATGGTTTTGACTAACTTGTGCCTTTTCTCATGCAGTAATGATTTTTATGCATAGAAACCATATTTAGTACATGTGGTTTGTACTAACCTATATTTCTTCCCTTTTTCCCAAACATTGTAGGTTCGGGACATTGAGGTATCTTGAGGCTAAAACAAGAAGGCCTGGACTGGACTCTCCAAGTTTTGGTGTGTCCTCTAGTTCGAGGATGCTACTACATACTATGCCTTAGTCATACTTGTATTGTCTAAAGACATTCTTTTCTCTCCTATTATTGAAGTTTTTGGTGTAAGCCCTAAGTGGCAGCTATGAATTTGTATAATGGTTATGCCCGGATGTTTTACTTTGTTTAGATGGTTTTAATGTGAGAAAAAGTTTAGACTAAATTCTTATGTATTATTATGATGTCTAAACGAGAATCCTAAGTAAGCTTCCTATCTGAGAGGTCTATGTAAACCTCACTACGTATACATATAAAGTTTTAAATTTACCCGCATTTTTACCTAAGATATGTTATGACGAATGCTAAGAGGCTTGTCTAACTCCTTTTCGAGGACAATGATGTCGGTTACGCCTAGGGGTACTTTGGGTCGTAACACCTGGATTACCTTCCTTCAACATCTTCAGCTTTTTCGTTCTTTTTGTCCGGTAATGTCCTTGGCTTACTTCTTATCCTTCCTTTCTGCAAATCAAAATTTTAGCATTAGCTAAAAGCATAATTAGGCATTTGAGGATAGTTAAACTATGAAATCAAAGCCCTAAATGTGTACGAATCTCGGAATCTTCAAAAACACATGTACAATTCAAAGGATACAATATTGTTAATACTTGGGTAGTCCCATATAATCCCTACTTACTTCGTAAATTCAATTTTCATATTAGTGTTGAAGTATGTACAGCCATTAAAATGGTAAAATACAACTATAAATATATTTGTAAAGGGCATGAAGAAGTTGCATTGCTATACATAGTAATGACTCAAATATTGAAATAAATTAAATAAAAGAATATCAAGTTAATAAATGGCTCTCTCTTTCAGAAGTTGCATGGTGTTTATTTGCTTTTCCCATAGTGTTATGACTCCAACTCTGCACCAACTTCAACTATTTTTTTAACAGACACCAATATTTATCCCTTAAAAGCAATCAAATTGTGGATCAAATTTTAAATAATTCAATGATAAGAAGAAGAATATGAACTGAATTTTAGGTCATGAATAGAATCAACAAAAATTCTATAGAAATCAATTTATTATATAAAGACTTACCAAAGTATTTTGTTTGGTCAAAAAAAATGTGGTCATGTCGACGACGACATAGTAATGTTGTTGATAGAATTTTTACATGTCATCTAACTAAAGGGGAAAGATACTATCTTAGATTACTTATAACAAATGTAAAAGGACCTATATCATATGTAGATATCCGTGAAGTTAATGGAATATGTTATGATTGTAACACCCCTAAAATACTAGACCAAGATTTCATGTCGCTACACTATTTCTCAATTATTATAATGTGTTTTATTTTCATTTTTGGAACTTGAAATGTTGTACCAATAGAAAGTGTGCTTAACATAAATTGTTATCCTAATTTAAGGTATTGTATGTGGTATTTGCGTAATTTTCTAATTAGAATTACATATAAATTAGAAGTTACCGTATCAAGTATATACATATAGTTATATATGTATGCTTTTTAGGAAGCCTACATTTATTTGGGCAGCACCTATGAAGGACATGTGTACATGTGATGAGGATCACTTTTGTAGCTATATATTTTACAAATCCTTTGATTGAATTCCTTTTTCCCTCAAGTATAAGAACATTAAAACATTAGCTAAAGAGTTGTATCAAGAGAAAAACTAGGTCCTTTTGGCTTGAATCCGACACACACATACTTCCTCTTGGTAAGTGACAAAATCTACTTATGAGCTGGATAGTGTTTTGTATTTTAGTCATATCTCATTTAATAGAACTTAGTTTATAGTGAGTCTGTCCAGATTCTGGAATTAGAAATCTTGTATGTTCAACTGTTAGTGTTTTGAGTATATCTTTTGCATAGAATATATTTTGTGGTAATTCTTGTTTTTATACAAGCTTAAGAGATATACCTACATCTTTCATGAAGGTTATAAAGTCCATCTTTGACTTTATCCTTTTCAAATTTAAGTTGCGACAGGAGGTATTAGGCTCGCCAGAATCATTATTTTGGGAACATAGTCGTATTTGTAAAGGCTTAGCTTATTTGTGATGATAATTTTGTTTTACATATACATTATTGAGCTACTAGGAATTAAATAATTTATTTAATTATATTTTTAAGGTTGTATGTACTCTTGAACAAGTTGAGGACCTTCATACGTTGGTTGGTCTATGGTTTGAACTCTTGAAGTGTTGTTGGACTATTTCTTGTCTAAAGAACTGAGATTTGTGTATAAACTTGTACTTGTACTATTTTTACCTGTTGGTATATCTGAAAGCTTATCTTAGAATGTTGGTTATCTCTTATCACTTTGCATTGGTGTGTTGTTGACATTTAAGACGTTAAAGACGCTTGTGTAACTTGCCCACTTGTACGGATTGTTTGATATCTTGGTACTCTTGTTGGGAACTTGTCCTTCTTGTGGCTGTGACTTTGTCACTATTGGAAAGACTCTTCATTATGATCATTTGCCATCTTTGACTCTTGATTTTTAGTTTGTCTCAAGTATGGGAATTGTCCATTTAAATACGAACTAGAAAGTCATTTTTAATATGGTTCTTAGCTCTCTTGATTATTGGGCTTTGACCCTTCTTGATACAGGGCGTCAACCTTTCTTGATACTTTCTCGTGCTTGGTGTGACGACATGATGTATATATTGGGCGAGTCTTGTTATTGAACCTCTTGGGAAATGGTGCTATGAGCTTTATTAACATTTGGAGCTTTAAATATTCAACTTGAAACTCTTTGTATATTGTTTACTTGATTTACTGATTCTGTTTCAATTGTGCTTCCCTTAACTTAAGAATGATAACTTGGTGAATTTTATGGCTTTGAATCCATTGTTGTTACACCACAAAGTTATATGATTAGCGATAGTTGTTTCTAGCGTAGGGACTGTTCGAGAGGACGCTTGAAGTTGTCCATTGAAGATGGAGATTTTCAAATCCTTAATGAAGATCACACTTGCATATAGGCATATATATTTTGTATAAACCTTGGTAATTGTACATGATTTATGTGTTATATATTTACATGAGATTTTGAGGGCTGATTTGGTCATGTCTGTTGGGTATGTAGCAAGAATTGATGGGAAACAGAGGGAAGGAGAGCAATTTGAAAAGTTGAGCACTTGAAGAGTTAGGAACTTGAAAAGTCCTCTTATGCTTTAATGAATAGGCAATTATTCCTTATCGATAATGGAAAGGAAAATAGTAGAATTTAAATACATAAACACTCCTATTAATTGTTAAAAGGGTTGGAAAGAGGGACCCCCCCTCGCGCCGTCGTCGTCGTCGCTCGCTTCGGCTTCGGCTTCGACTTCAGCTTTGGCAAATGATCGATCGAGAGATTATTTTTTGGATAAAATTTGTTTTAATTATTTATTTAATTAATTAAATGGCCAAAAAATTATTTTCAATTAATTAGTTGATAACAGAATTTACCCGAAATATTTTCAACTTTTTAGTTAACCCGACCCGACTCAGGTCCACGCACGTGACCCGTTTTATTTTCTATTTTATTTAAATTTCCCGCCATGACTGTTCTGAAAGGTTGCAACTTTCAGGAACAGTCAATACCATTTGAAAGGTTGCAAACATTCATTAGTGATCGTGTCAATTCTGAAGGGGTTGCAACCTTTCAGAACATATTCTTCTTGCCTATAAATACCACTCAGTCTTCAGTATTTTTTTCAAAGAATTTTCTGATCATCCTTCTTCTTCTAAACACATTTTTCTTGGTGTACTTTCCTGCTGTGGATTGATTCGCTGACAGTAGAGTTTTGGTATCTACACTCTGCTGATTAAGATCATTTTACCCTGGGAGGTTATATTCCAAATCAAATATCGGATACTAGAGGGGAATAATTTCCTTAAGGGGACACTATGAGTTCGGTGGACTTGATCTTCTTCCAAACTAAAAGATTGTTTCAGATTCTTGTACGTTCGTTTTAAGTATTTTGTGAAATAAATTTATGTTCATCTTGCTTACTGATTCTATAAATTTCAGTTACTTCGTGTTTCTGAACAATTTATTACAATCGGTAATTTCTGGGTTTTGATAACAAAGTTTGGTTAACAATGTCACCATAGGTTGTAATATAAGTATGGAATATACATTTTTATCTTTTGGGGGGGTGTAAACCCAAATCTTGTAATATAGTAATTTACTATATGTTTTCAAGTTCGTGTGATGCATGAACATTCTGATTTCACTACACGAAAGTTTGTAATATTATTGTTATTTCGTCCTTAAGTGTGAGGATAATATATGCATGAAAAGCTTGTCGGTTATTTCTTAACAGCTTTTGGGAGACTTTTTGGTCATAAGTTAATTTTGGGTCATAGCATTTTCACCTCATATAAATGTTTAAATGGGCAAGATGCACATCCATAACTAAATTATTCGTTATGAACCTAATCCCTCAACTAGAATAATATCAGTAAGTCCTAAGTTAATCTCTTTTAAATGTCGCAAGTATTAAATTAGGTTTTCTGTCAAGTTATAGTATCTCAGCGAAAGGGTCGCTACAATGAAACATTGAGAGAAGCTTCAGAGAAAAAAATTCTTATTACATTCTGATAAAAGTTTACTAGAGTGTATGATTAAGTTGTGTTAAATGCCTTATAGCTTAAGACGTCTATTCGTCATAATATTAGTTTATTGCAGTGTTGTTAATCCAAAATAACTATGGGAAATATTTGAAGATTTAATATCTGAATATTTCAAAAAAAAATCTAATTTAGGAACATAATCTATTCAACATTCAGTTATAAATCACATCAATGAATTTTTACATATAATGAGATACAATATAAAGGAATATAATTTTGTTTCTAAAAATATTATACCTTCTACAATAACTAAAGAAGAGATGTTCACTTTGAAAGAAATATAATAGTAAATGAACAAACAAAGTCAAATCCTCATCAAAAAGGGTATTTAATACAATACTTGATAGGGTAGATTCAGATAAATCGAGTGCTTTTTTCATCTATGGTCTAGGAGGAACTGGGAAAACATTTTCATATAGAGGCTTATTAGAAAATGTAAGATCAAAAGAATTTATAGCTTTAGCAACTTCAAGTTCTGGTATTGCAGCTTCAATTCTCCTTGGAAGCCGAACTACAAATTCACATTTTAAAATTCCAATTGATATTGACAATAACTTTACTTGCAACATTAGTAAACAAAGTTCATTAGCATCTCTAATTCGAGATTCAAAATTAATTGTTTGGGATGAAGTTTCAATGGTCAAACATAAAATTATGCAAGCTTTAGATACTCTTTTAAAGGACCTCACAGGTAAACCAAATTTATTTGGTGGAAAAGCTACAGACTTTGGGGGGGACTTTAGACAAACATTGTATGTTGTTTGCAATGAAAAAAGAGAAGACCTTGTACTTGATATCTTATTATATTCTAATATATAGAATCAACTTCATGCGTATTCAAAAATATGCAAAATAAAGAAGATCCTAGTTTTTCTAAATATTTAATGCAAGTTGGAAATGGACAAGAAATAATTAACGAAAACAACATAATTGAAATTCCACGTAATTTATCATTCCTTATACAAATGAAATAGATTCCCCTAAATCAATTATTTAAAGAACCTTATTCTGATATAAGCACGTTTTTCAGACCTATCTTCTGTAACTTTCCGAGTTATTTTAACGATGAAAAAGAACTTTGTTAACGAAATTAATGATATTCTTATACATCAACTTCCTAATGATGCTAAAATTTATATATTGCACTTGATGAAAATCTAAAATCATGTGATTAATGTCAATTTTTTAGGATTTCTTACACACCTTAAATTAGGTTGGTTTACCCCATACAAATTGACTTTGAGAAAAGATTGTCCAGTTATATTATTGTGATACTCAAATTCTTCCGAGAGATTATGTAATGAAACACGATTAATACATGTGTGTTTTTATGCTAATAATGTGTTTTTATTAATAAATTTAAGCATGTTATAAGTGATACTATTGCTAACAGAGAGTATAAAAACACACATGTATTTATTTCAAGAATCTCATTATTAGCATCAGCAGAGGTATTTTTCCAAGAATCCCATTATTGAAAAATTACCTATTGCTTTTAAAAGAACACAATATCTAATTTGACTATGTTTTGCAATGATAATATACAAAGATGAACATCAAACATTAGATCCCGTAGGATTCTATTTACGCGAACCAATTTTCTCGCACGGTCAACTTTTTGTTGCTTTATCCATAGCTACAGCTTTTTAAAATGTCAAAATACTAATACATTCTCCTATAGTTCAAGATACAAATTATCATTATATGTATAATATAGGGTACAAAGAAATCATTCAAAAAGCATTCATCTAAAATCCTAAATTTTTCTATCCTTCATAAGCCACACCTACTAAGCCTTAAAGGACACCAAATGTAACCCATAAAAGCTATAACAAGACTCTACATAACACAATAAGGTGCAATAATAGGTTGTCAATAAAATGCTTTACATGTATGCAGCCCTCCACGGAGGAAAGTTTTGGGCCTCCTAGCACTTGTGTTGTTACAAGATTTGCAGAGTGACAATGACATCCATGACAGTTCTCTAATTAAATAATAATTTTCTTAGTGCAGCTCATACTTATATGTTTTCATACTTCTAGCCATTTATTGATCAGCCCTTTTATTTTAACTTCTTGGTAGAATGGTGAAAGTAAAAATTTAGGTGATGTAAGGCCTAAGAGTTGCAGAAGAGTCTTACGATAAATCTAAAATCTGGAAACCGACTAAAATTAAAGAAAAATCACAGTGCAAATCCTTGAAGATTCCTGACAGTGCAACAGCACGGGGGGTATGAGTTATTGCTTATATAAAACCATGACCAAAATTTTTGCCTGTAAACAATTTCTTTATGAGATGTGAGGTTGCATTCTATACTTGATTTGTAATGAGTAATGTCATTTTCAAGAAATTTTGACCAAAATAATTTATTACTTAAATCAATTTACGATAGTAATATATTTTTTTAAAACTTTACAAAACTAGTATAAACGTTGTTGATAATAACGTATTAGGCCATTTCCAAGAAACGGACCAAAACTAATGGGGGACGGCGTTAAAGTTAGAATACGTTACTACAAGTAACTTTTTAGAGTTTAAGTTGGAATATGTTACTGCAAGTAACATTTTAGAGTTTAAGTCGAAATATGTTACAACTGGTAACGTTTTAGAATTATTATACTAGATCCTTCTATCTTAAATCCAATTTATCCATTAGCCGTACTTCCCTTACCTTATACCCTAAACCCAATTTCATATTTCTTCCCCTTTCTTTCCCTCGCTAAGAGAGCATATGCATGCTACTGGTTCGATTCTCGTTGTAAGTGTTGCCGGAAAAGAAGAGCCATAAGTATTTCGAGAGGTAATTTCTTTGCTTAAGGTTTGTTTTTCTTAACAATTCTCTGCAAATTTCGAATCATATATCAAGAAAAAGATTATGCTCGAGTTCTATTGTTGCTTAGTGTAGTCTAAGATGGTTTGTCTTATATCAACACACTTCTAAATTAAAGAGAATGACCTTAAAACTTTTAAATGTGATTTCATAACATTATAACACTTTTGAAGTGTGTCGCCAAGAAAAATTTACATAATAATTCGGGCTAACATTTAAGTTTACTTTCATGTGTATTTCATAGGTATTTTTTATGGCTAATGATAGTGAATACAAGTTGGATCCCGGTCCATTGGAATCGGATGTATTAACGGGACAACTTACTCATAGATCACAAGATATATAGGAAGGAAATGTTAATATGATTCTTAATACGAGGAGAGAAGATGGAAATTTTTGGAAGCTCATAGAGAAATATTCCATCCATCCACGAGTTCTTGAAGTAATTAGATTATATGGATTATATGGTGTTTACAAATCTAATCGGCCTGCTATTGACCGTAGTTTGATCACTGCACTAGTTGAGCAGTGGCGTCCCGAAGCTCATACTTTTCACTTTAGAACAGGCGAAGCAACAATTACCTTGCAGGACGTAGAGGTGTTGTATGGATTACCTATGAATGGTGATCCAGTACTTGGTAATGAAATGATAAGGACCGTAGGGGATTGGCAAAACATTTGTCAAATATTATTAGGTTTTGTTTATTCTTGTGAAGACTTCAAAACAAATTCCATCAAGGTCTGCATTTAATTCACACATGTTAAGCCAGCCACATTTGTCGAACATGGTAACACAAGATATGGTCAATCAGAAGGCAAGATGTTACATGTTCTGGATGATTGCAGGTATGATGATGGCGGATACATCTGGTGGTTATTTGAAGCTTATGTATCTGCCTATGCTCGAAGACGTCGATAAAATTGGATCTTATAGTTGGGGGAGTGCGACCTTGGCATACTTGTATCATTTTCTTTGTAAAGCTTCACAGAGTACCCAAAATGAGATAGCCGGATTTTTGCCACTACTTCAGGTATACCTAATGATTGTACATATAATTTATTTATATTTCTTTCAATTTGTCTCCGTAGTGTTATTGGAGGATGAAATTTTTTAGAGATGTAAGACTAAAACTCTTTCTCCCAGATTTGGGCGTGGGAGAGAGTCACTGTTCTCCATCCTCAAATAGTATCCCACAGAGATGCGAGAACTATTTATCATGTTGGTTTGCCTAGGGGTCCACATGCTACTAGATGGTTTGCACATCTTAGTTGGACGAATACTACCAAGCATGTGTTGAAAGTTTATAGGGATGCACTTGACTCTATGATAGAAGATCAGGTACAATGCTTTTACTATTTTATAAATATTGTAAATGTGAAGACTCACTTTGCTCTTTTCTTATTTCATGTAGTTTATTTGGGAACCGTATTCCGATGACTTAATTGAGAGTCCTTCCTCTCTATTGTCATGTTGGACGAGACATATGGCGAGTTAGAATTCCAATATTTTGTTGGGATGTGGTTGAGGTTCATTTGCCAGATCGTGTTATGAGGCAATTTGGACTACAACAAGCTATACCAACTTCATTTCCATTTGATTCCAACCACTTTCGCCATGATCGTCGGGGAAGACCAAATACAAATTGGGAGTTGGAACATGCACATTGGTTATCATTTTGGAACCAACGTCTCCGATATAGTTGTGATGCACCGGTTAATAATGAACCACTTCGCTATGATGATCCATATCTTATTTGGTTCAGGCGCATTACTCGTCTTGTTATTGGTAATCCTAATTCACGTCCTCAAAATCAATAAGGTTATGTGCCTAATTCGACAGCATATGAAACTGTGGTATGCCATTTATTGATTAGTGTTGTTTAGTATTGTTGCTACCAAATGATTTATTTGTCTTTATTGATTTTAGTGTGTCATTTATTTTGTTTAGTGTAGTTGCTGGCAAGTTTTTCATTGTTCTTGGTACACTGCTAAGTGTTTAGGAAAATGCTAAAGGTAATATATATAGGAAAATTAAAAGAGTGAGAGTAGTGAAGTGGGGCTACTGATGAGGAGATGTAGATGTTATTTTCATTTTTATGAATGATTGGAATCAGCCAGTTGCATTTTTTAGTTGGCAGTGAATTCATTGCTTAACGTATAGTCTGATCTAAATCATCATATTAATGGTGCGTCATTAAATAACTTTCACTTTAATTTGTTTAGGTGCGTCATATTCATTCGATGGTTGATGAAGCTAAAACACTTGGTGATAATCCATCATACGAGGCCTTATACATGTTTAGAAAAATGGTGCGAGATCAAGGTTCTGAATGTTTGAAATATGTCCATGAGGCTGACAGGGTTCATGTGTCAGCCGATTATAGAAGAGATGTGGTACAACCTATCCAGTTACATTACCCAGTTTGTAGGCGAGGAAAAGGTGGTGTTGCTGGTAGGAGAGAACGTGCTGTTGAAAGAGGACAAACACATGTTGAAATGGATCAGGCCACACAAAATGTCCAAGAAGCCTCAGAAGATGATCAAGCAACATCCAATTATAATATTGGTTCTATTTCAGGAGGTTGCACTCATGAATTCACTCAGGCATCAAATATGACATATCAACTGTCAGAAACAGATATCATGCCATACGTGATGCCATAGACTCTACAAATATCAAGTCATCCAAGTCTTTCATCACTTGAGAATGTCATTGGTAATTTTAAGAATGTCCCAAATTTTACCTCATCGCCTATGCCTCTGATCATTGAGACCCCTGATGCCACTAATAATTTAGAGGACCCGAATCATGATGTGGACGATAATGATCCAAAGGATGCAAATGAAGGCGGTGATACGACTATTCAAAATAGTGAACCATCAAGGCGGGAGAAGCGTAAAATTAAACTTAAGCCTTGTGGGACTGGTACTTTAACATCTAACATTTTTTGTATGATTTTACTCTCTTTTATGATAATAGAACATTTATATTTTCTTTATAGGCGGTCACTATGCTATCCAACATGTCAAAAAAAAAGAGCAAAGAATAAGTAATGAAAATTGATGTTGCTGAAATCTTTTGGTGCTGCTGAAAATTGCAGCCAGTACTGCTAAAAATTGGTGCCAGTATTGCTGAAAATTGGTGTTGCTGAAATTTTCTAGTGCTGCTGAAAATTGCAGCCAGTACTGCTAAAAATTGGTGCTGCTGAAACTTTTTGTTGCTGTTGAAAATTGCAGCAAGTACTGCTGAAATTTTTTGTTGATACTGAAAATTGTAGCTAGTACTGCTGAAATTGGTGCGGCTGAATTTTTTTGTGCTGCTGAAACCTTTTGTTGTTGCTTAAAAATTTTGGTGCTACTGAACCTAACATTATAATCACTGCACTTTTTGGTATGGTATAATTTTACTTTGTGAATAGATTACTTTAATTTCAAAAGTATAAAGGCTTCAGAATGGTGATGTAAGTTTACATTGCCTATTTGAAAAGGTGTTGCCATTTTATTTAACTTATGAAGGCAGGTTAGTTGAACAAATATAGGCGAAGTAATTATTGAGTGAAACACACAAAAATATAAACTTGGTCATGAAAATACAAATTGAAATGAAGCAAAACACATAATTAGAGCTGTTTGAAAGTTTAAAAAAATACATAATTAGAGTTGTTTGAAAGTAAAGAAATACATAATTAGACTACCCACTTAAATTTGATTTCGAGTTGGACATTGATGCCTGTCATGCCCGGTATGTTTACACAATCCACAACCCCGCCCATATGCTGCAGGATCACGATCCATTTCATTATGAATTCTAGTGGTCCTTGATCGATTGGGACGTCGATAGAATTCATTACTTTTCATTATAAATCTTGGCGATGGCCAATATGTGTCCAATCGGTGAGAATGACCCAGAATATGTTGTAACATAATTCTCTATTGTGAAATGCTCGCTGACAAAATTTCTAGCTAATGCTCCCATTCTTTCAGTAACCTTCATGACATGTGAACACGGGAAGTGCAAATTAGCCCATTTTTCACAATCACATTTTTTTCACTTAATGAAATACATTGAGGATTACCACCAATACCATCAATTTGTATTTATCTAACCCCATATACCCCTGTGGATATATTCCAATCATAAACAAAGTGTCTTTTTGAATTTTCATAGTTTTTGTCCCACTTCTTTTTGAAACTGCTTGTCCATAATTCCTTTTGCTCAACAAGTTGGTGAGTTTTTTGACATCTACGAGTATATTGTTCAACGGATTGCTCCAATGGAAGTCTAACCATACCAGTGACAGGCAAGCCTCGAGCTTTCTTTAGAAGTCCGTTGAAAGACTCTAAAAGATTTGTTGTCAATACTCCCCATCTTTTTTCATTATCATGACTAACAGTCCATTTGTCCAATGGAATTCGCATGAGGTATTCATATTCTTCTCTATTTTCTTCTTGAATTTCCCACATCAAAGCTTCAAACTTCCTTACTTGATGAGTTGTAGCATCCCTCCACACAAGAATACTGAGGTCCCTATTTGAAAATTGAGATTGAAAATTACTTTTAAGATGTCTCAGAAAAAATCGATGAAAGGCCCGAGGTTCCTGCAATCGCCACAACTCCGATAAACTAGTCAAGATTCCTTTTGCCCTATCAGAGATAATACAAATATCTTCTCTATCTTTATCACATGTGCACTCAATTTCCTAAAAAACCATTTCCATGCCTCTTTCAACTCTTTGTCAACAATACCAAACGCAAGAGGAAGAATGTTATCATTTCCGTCAACTCCAACAACAATTAACAATTTTATCTCATATTTCCCATACATATGAGTTCCATCTACTGAAATAACAGGACGACAAGTTTGGAACCCATCAATGCATGGCTTGAAAGTCCAAAATACAAACTTAAAAGTTTTTACCTCTGGCGAATTCATTGACTCTTCGTGTTTCCATTCCACAAGTGTTCCAGGATTAAAGTATTGAAAAGCTGCAAAAAACTTAGGAAGCTCACTAAATGATTTCTGAAAATCACCATATACCAATGTAAATGTGCGTTGACGCCCAAGCCACGCTTTTCTATATGTTACTTGATGACCAAATTTTGATGAACCTTAGACATGACATCCACTACCAACAATTTTGGATTTTTACTTATTTGATTTAAAAATAGAGATGCAATTAAATTGGTATCTAAGTTAGTGTGACCTGTTGTAAGCCCTTCAGTCTCACATCTATGATTATTAAAATACTTTCCTATCTTCCAAAGGCTACCTCCAACCTTACGACCTCGAAGAAACCATGGACAACCCAAAGAATCATAAAATCTGCATCTCACAGTCCATACGCTCTTAGTTGATATTACAATCTTAAATTCTTTATTTTTGCGCAAACTCCAAATTGTCACAGCCCGTTTTAACTTAGCTTTACTACTAAAATACATATTTTTTTTCTAAATCTTTTTTTGCATCCTCGATCCAAACAGAACAACATTTCATTTCGGATTCACGAGTAGAGATAAAAATATCTTCCTCAGTCTCCAATGTTGTAAAGTAAGGTATACGATTATTTTTCATTTCATCAAATTGATTTTGAAAATTTNTGAAAATTCACCGCACTTTCATTTTGAGGTAAATCTCCAATATCTTCATCGGATTCACTTTCAATGACTTTACTCTCTCCATCATCTTCTGAAGGTTCATCCTCCTCCGAATTTTCATCACTTCTTTGAGCATGTGCATCATTACACAAATCAAAGGTAGCTTCATCTTCTCTGTAGAAAAAAAAATAATTTCATGAAATACAAAAAAATGAAAATAATTAATTATTCATGTTATTAAATAAAATTAGTTGAAAATATTATTCTACCTGATTTCATATTGATTGTGGCTACTCTCAATATGTCTTTGACTACCCGAGCCTTCATCAAATGATTGATGAATACCATGTGTTGCAGTGTATGTAAAATGAGTCTGACTGAATGTGGCAAATCCATAATTTTGAGCCGATAAATTCATATGATAACCATGTTGATCATTCATTCGAAACAGATTATCTTGATTTATTGGTCTAATCTTTATATACATCTCCAGAAGATTTATATCAATCTTGTTCAAAAATTTCTGAGGAATGGCAAAAAATTGTACCAAAGATTGGTCATTCTCAATTTTGAACTCAATAAATCTTATAACGTTACCTTGAAATGAGCATGGATATTTTCCAGAAATATCCAATTGAATATTTTCTCCATCAGTCCCCATTTTCTCATGCAACAATTTAATTAATTCAACGTAGTTGGTCGAAATAGACATGCTAACAATCATTCTGGCACATTCGTTATATCGAAATCCGTTTATTTCAGTGATTATTTCACCGCCCCAATACAAAGCAATCATCACGTTATCTTCAAAATTAGCCATCAAAAAATCCTACACACAAAAATAAGATGCATTATAGTTATTAAAAATATGTTATAAGTACATTACAATATATTGACAAGCCATACCTATTGAAATTTTGTGAGTATTGATTCAACAATAGGGCATATACGCAGAAGCTTTGTAGAACATTATTTGAATGTGCTAA
>NC_028641.1:16828691-16843685 GCF_001406875.1 Solanum pennellii | reverse complement strand
TATATATCATTCTGCAATTCTCTAATAAGCTAATGCAAGTATTGTTCCACAACTATCGCAACCTGCAAGTGGGACAGTGATCACAAATGATACTAAAGAGGTTATTTCGTGTTTTGCACCCTCAAAGAATGACTCCTACGTCATGTCAGCTTCTGGAGGGAAAATATCATTGTTCGATATGATGACTTTTAAGGTAAAATGTTGCATCATTTCATGTTGAGTTGTCCACAGGTAATTTGGTTGCATATGGGAATGAAAGAGAGAAACTTTGAGCAACTTGCACTCTAGTTTTAGCCTAGCAGTTCAGCTAAGAAGTTATAAATCAGAAATTAGTTGCATGAAGTTATATCTTATTTTGCTTTTCACTAATCTGTATATTGTTTCTCTTGCAAATGCACACTATGACAACATTTATGTCCGCCCCACTCGCAACAACCTTTTTGGCATTTTATCCTCAAGATAACGATGTTATTGCCATAGGAATGGATGACTCCTCCATCTAGATATATGATGTCCGAGTTGACGAGGTTGAGCTATTCAGACATTTATCTCATTTTGAGATTTTTGGAATATTATTAATTCAGCGTTAACATCAATATGATCCCTTTGTGTAGGTAAAGACAAAGCTCAAAGGACAACAGAAAAGAATAAATGGGCTTGCTTTTTCAAATTCTCTCACCGTGCTTATATCTGCAGGAGCAAATTCTCAGGTAAATGAATTTGATATAGATGCATCTCGACAGATACCTTACTTAAAAGAAAAATATATTTATTGTACTTTGGGCGAATTTGTGGCTTGATGTAGTTGATAATAGTTGTTTCCTTTGATGAACAATATCAACACTTTGACAACAGTGAAACAACTTTGCTAGAATGGTAATATAAGGATACTTAGTAAAATCAATCTGAAATGATCGTTGTGTGTTCAGGAATCTGGCAGTTTATTAGATCATCTCTATTCAAGTAAATAAACTTCTTATATGTTTTTAGTTTTAGAATTGAGAAAAGCTATAGTACCATATAATAGCCAATAATCCTTTTTTTCCTCTTCTATAATTCAGTATTTTTGGCTTTTACATATTCTAACTTATTTCACTAATTTTAAGCATCTATATGTTTGATGTGGGTAAAATGAGACACTACCGTCTCGCTCACAAAGGAAAAATCATTTTTCATTCACCTTGGAAAAAACTTCCTCTTTTTGATAGAATGTATGCTTTCACTTAACGAGTAATGGACCAGGTCCCTTACTTCAACTCAGAAAATTACCAGAAAGTTGAATGCAGTAAAATCAACACAATGATTTTACGTGGAAACCTCCTTGCTTAAGGGAGTAAAACCACGACCTGTCTCACGGGATTTTCAATCGTTTTCACTAATCTTCAAAAGCAAAAGCGAAACACGATTACACCAAATGTAAGAAAGAGTTATCAATCTTACCGTTAAGCAATAGACCTCTATTGCTCAACAAGCCAAAGTAGAAAAACAATCTACCCACTAAGCAATCCCACCTGGACAACCTAGACTTTTAACTCAACACACCAATTCCTTTATAGATTTAGGAGTGGTTTACAATTTAAGAACAAGAGAATAAATTCCTAAAACAACTAGACGAAAAGCTCCAGATGTTGCTGTTGTTCAAGGAATGATTCTGCCTTTTGCCTTTTTGTGTTAGCCTTTGCAAGAGTTCTTGAAAAAGTGTTTATCAAGTTGCAAAAACTACCAAAAAGTGTTTAGGAAAGTGTCTTTTGTATTGACAAGTCCCTTTCCTAAACATCTTGCCATTGGTTGGAAAGGTCACACTTTCTGACGCCATCGGGAAGTGTGCACCTACTTTCTGTACTATCTCCAGCTGGCAGTCGACTGGCTCACTCTCAAGAGAGCCTGGTACCTCTACTAGGTCCCTGGGTTTGTTTCATCTGCAATACTTCAAACAAGACACCTGCAATACTCAAGTAGAAAACCCGGTACCTTTATGAGGTCCCTAAGTTTGTCAAATCATCAAAACTACAAATAACACTTTTCCATTTGGATATACAGTTAGATTCTAATGTTCATTAATATGTGAATTAAACAAACTATACTGTGCTTATATGACAAGGGATACTTTCTTTTAATAGTGCATTAGTTAATCCATCATGTTGATATAAATACTGGATCTTTCTGTGGCCTTAATCTGTAGTATGGGAATCGAGAGTGGAGTGAATAAGAAAGTTGGCAGATCAGTTGGACTACACGATGGTATGTGCTACCAAAAAAACAGACTCAAGATCACATATTGGACTGTTGAGACTTATGCAACAATGGTTGCTGCTTTTACGTACTGTATTTCGTGGAACGGATCGTTCCTATTCCGATAGACTTCTTAATAAAGCCAACTACTAATCCCATCCTCCTAGTCTAATCTTTATGCAACTTGTCCAAACTCCTAAATGTATCCTTATAGTGTTTTCTTGGTTTTGTGGCTCAGCTTTTCCAATTTGATAAAAGCCATAAAGCAACCTAGCTATGATGGGGAATGTCCATTCTATATTGATTGATAGTCATTCATCTAATAGCTACTATTCCTTCAAAGATTGAATTGCTAATTATGAAAGTTGGAGTCTCATATTCTCTTTGTGAATAAAGAGTTATCATCTACTTTCAGTCTTAAGTGTTGGATATTTTGGAGTCCTTTTTGTGCTTTATCTTTCATGGTTTCTCAATCATGTAATTATATATTTTCGTGTTTGAAGTTTGCTTTTCAAACTTTGCAGGTTAATCTTTCACTAGAGAAAGTTGAACTATTTCATTTTCCAATGTTCATCACCACATTTATTGCACATATATTTAAGTTCCCAACTTTTTAAGTTTGTAAAAGTAAAGTGAAATCGTATAAGATATCTTTATTTTGTATGTGTTATGATTCAATGATACTTGTAACATAATAAGTTCTATTTTCCTTTCAGTTTTCGGAAATCTTATGAACATTTGGCGCTCTTCCTTTAATTGATTTTGCAGTTATGTGAACTCATTACTGTTTTATCTCAATTTCTTAGGTGTACGATTTTATCAAGAAGAATTCAATGAGAATACAAATAGACTTTGTGAGCGAAATTCTCAAAGGTTAGTACACTATATGGAAATTGGTAGCTGACAGTCATTTTTGTCTATTTTCCTCCCTTTTTTCCATAATTGTCCCATTGTAGAATTCTACTTTTACACTGATAATGTGAAAGATAACTATACTCTTTGGCAGCCTTGACTTCCAAAATTTGCAAGTAAAATTCGATGTTCTTTGAGTTAGTTTACCAAAAAAATAACTTTAGCATTCACCACACGATATTAGTTGATAATATATAGTATTGTTATGATTGGTGAAATTTGTCATCTAAATAAATGCTTTTCTTTTTCCTATCCTATGTCAAACCCACTATCCATTTACAACACATGTTATTAGCCTACTACTATGTGGCTCTCTGGCTCACAATTCTGTCCTACACGAGGTAGAAATAAAAGCAACATTTCTTGAATCCAAATCTTCAAGCAACGGTATCTCAATTAAAACTCACCCACGAGAATCGAGAAGTTGTGAAAAGTTAATAGTATGCAACTTCTCCAAGTTTTTGGGCCGCCTCAGCGATTCCGATTTTGCGTCAAATGGATATGATGCCCTCAGCTAGGTATGTTATACTACATTTTCGTCTAAATAAATGTTCAAGATTGGAAGTAATGTAGTAACTTCTACTTTAGTTGCAAGTTGTACTCATCCTGTAATGAGTTTATTATTGCCTACATAAGGGGCTGCTCAAATGGTGTTTAGTCAAAGGCTTGCTAAATGAACACTTTTAGGCTTTCTTTTTTTCCCTTTTAGAAGGAGGAGAAATATGGTCCTATAATTTGTTTAGTTTATATTGAATCATACATATAATTTAAAGATACCTCTAATTTCTCTAATGTTGTTATCGATTTTGCAGGGCATGTTATCGCTTTTGCAGGGCATGCAACTATTCAATCAATGGTTTCTACAAATAGG
Source organism: Solanum pennellii (assembly GCF_001406875.1). Classification (NCBI taxonomy): domain Eukaryota; kingdom Viridiplantae; phylum Streptophyta; class Magnoliopsida; order Solanales; family Solanaceae; genus Solanum; species Solanum pennellii. The sequence goes on along the minus strand of NC_028641.1, from coordinate 16,839,670 downwards.
TCACTGTTGGACCCATGCAAGGCACGGGCCTAAGCCCTCTATTATAACATATATGATAAATGGACAATTTTTACATATAACAAATATAAAATTCATATTTGTATGCTATTGCAAAGTTTGTATAATTGGATTACATAGCAAACAATATAAATTTATAATTCGCTATACATATACAATTAAAGCGAATTGTATAAAACGAAGTGTATAAAATGAGAAAGAGAAAGAGACTTGAACAGAGAATTATATAAAACGAAGTGTATAATTATAAGTATAGAACGATTTATATACAATTTTAATTTGTATAAAATGGAAAAGAGAGAAAGACAAAAGAGATTTGCGCAAGGAATATACAATTGAATCAAATTGTATAAAACGAGAAAGAGAGAAATTATATTCAATTTGAATTTGTATAAAACGAGAAAAAGAGAAAGGAAAAAAAATTGGGGAGGGGAGTATTTTTATTGTATAATTACAAGTTTATATGACAAAAAAAATATGTATTTGCATGTGTATATACAGTTTTCTCTTGCTTTATACAAACAGAAACACAATTTATACATTTTGTTTTTGTTTGTATAAGCGAGAGAGGCGAGGGTGGTGAGCGAGATTAGGGAGAGTGGCGAGCGAGATACGGGAGAGGGGAGAGAGGGGAACAAAAATATATGTATTTATACAATTTTCTCTCTTTATAAAAACACAAACAAATTTTTATAGATTTGTGTTTGTATACGGATATATAATTTTTTAAGAAAATTCGGATTTGGGGAGAGATTTTAGAAAAAATTGACAGAAATTGGGAGAGTAAAGATAGCTAACAGATTTGTATAAAAATAGAGGGTGGGCCACAACCAATTAAGGATAACTGATTTGGGGAGAAATTTGAGGGATAACCGAAAGAAGATAGGAGAGAAAAGATAGAGAATGAATTTGGATAAAAATGAATCTTCCGCTTGATGAGTGGGTCCAAACCAAATGGCAAAAATCGTGCAAAATTTGCTACGGAATACAAATGTTTCAAATAGTAGCTATAGGATGTATTTTGATTTAAATGTTTGCTATCATGTACAATTTTCGCATGATAAATTGGTCCCAAACTTCTAAGCCTTGAAAACTAGTTAATTAATACAAACACATACAATTTAGGACACGTTTGGCCATAATTTTTCAAATAATATTTGGGGAAGAAATGGCAAACAGTGTTTGTTCATACAATTTATCATTACTTAGCAAATATTTCAAATTCCTAAATACTAGTTTTTTCTAGTATTTAGGTCAAATCTCATTATTTGGGATCTTTCAAAAATTGAATTTTTTACACTTAACTTTTATCTTTTACAAAAACAGCCTCTATGGTAGTTGTTTGCGTTGTATTACATATTTTTTTACGTGAACACCCAAATAGTAATAAAATTTAGTGAATATGAAAGTGATGATATGGTTATTGATGAAAAGGATGAACAATTAGCTCGGGATAACAAATGGATGTGTTTTGTCTACTTCACAATGTACGAAATAATGTTTGTTGCACTCATTCCAAACTACTACATTGCCCGAGTGTCATGAAGACTACTTGTTATTTATTGCAATGAAAAATCTAATTGACTTGTAGTACAAACTTATGGCTAGTTTTGATAGTTTTTTAAATTTATGGGTATAAATCATATTTTTCTAAAAAATTGAAATATGTTTCTCAAAATACTATGGACAAACACGTGATGAATTTCGCTAAGATTTTCACCGAAATAATATTTACCAAGAATAGTTGAAAATCTACGATCAAACACTAGCTTAGAGTGTCATTTTGTTATTTATAATATGTTCCTTAAAACAAACTCTTAATTTTCACTTATGTCATTACCACCACTTGTTCATTTTAGTTTTTATTAAAAAATCGTTTTACAATTTTATTTTTATAAATAAGTTAAGAGTGTGTTAATCATTTTACTCCCTCAGTCCACTAATAATTGTCTAGTAAATTAAAAATAATTATTAATATTTTTCTAGTTTAAAAAATCAAGATATAATTAAGTTTTGTGTTTATTTTATTCTTATTTTTAAATACTATTTATCATTTAAAAGATTTATTCAAAATATTAAATTTAAAAAAGTCAAAAAATAAAATAATAGTATTACTCATAATATGTTTCTTATAAAGTTAGTTAAGTCAACAATAGATAATTAATTATTGAACGAAAAGTATTAACAAAAGTATTAACAAATTATGGGTGGTAAAATTAAGGTTGTGAGCATTGCATTGAGTATATACTGTGATGGGAATTTTGAGACTTCCGAATGTTCTTTTTGATTAGTATATGGGAAAATGCACAAGTACCTCTTAATTTATGTCTGAAATTCTAGAGACACACTTACAATATACTAAGATCTCATTATTCCCCTGAACTTATTTTATAAGTAATTTTCTTCCATTTTCGACCTATGTGGCACTAGATTGAAAAAAAAGTTAACCAGTGTTGGGCTCACAAGATAGTGTCATGTAGACCAAAAAAGAATAGAAAATTATTAATAAAATAACTTCAGGATGGTAATAGGACGTTAGTATAGTATAAGTATGTCTCTGAGATTTTGAATATAGATTGAGGGGTACTTGTGCATTATTCCATTAGTATTATATTACACTTTTCAAGAATTAATGTGATTAGCTTTTAATCTAATTTAAATAGATTGATTTTATATTTTAAATAAAAATTAAAATATTCAAAAGTACTATAAAAAGTGATAAAGAGTATATTTGTTACGTCCTATCAATATAAAACAAATATTTGAAAGCTCAGATAGATTTTGTGTGATAAGTTTTATTCAAAATTATTTACATGCTTTTCTAATGTTTACTATCTTTATTCATCAATTGTACAACCATTCGTTTGCAATAATGGCGACGTCAAAATTTTTATCAAAGTTGTTTAAACTTTAAAAAAGTTGATAATCTTTTTTTTAGTAAAGTAGGTGCACAAAATATTTATATTTGCTGATGAGTGAGTGCACCCAAATTCACAAATTGAATTACATGTCACTAAGTTACTAAATAATATGAAAACTTTTTTTTATACGAAAACTTAAAATTATAAAACTATCAATAGTGAACATACACAATTTTAGCTACTAGTTGAATATAACTCCCTCTAGTTCATATTAAGTGACTGTTTTGACTTTTTTATGATTCAAAATAACTGAATATTTTAAAGTTCAAGAAAAATATTGAAACTTTCTTCTTCATATTTACCTTTTCTTTTAATAACATTCTTAACTATTTCACGTTTTCTTAAAGAATAATTTATAAATAATTAAAAAAAATATAATAGTGGATAGTGATATTTAATTTTAATTTTTGAAATAATTTCTTAAGAGTTTATTATACCTAATAATTCACTTAATATAGATCGAAAATATAAAAAAAAATCTTAATTATTAGGTCAAATATAATGCTAGAAAAATAAAAAAGATATAAGGCGACTATTTCTTTTTTTGAAAATATTGTGTTAAAAGCCAGCTAAGGCCTATTGAATCACTGACCTCAAAAGACCTACATTAGCCCAAAAAATAGTGTTAGAAAACACAATTAAGAGGTTCAAACCGGGAACCTCAAAATCTTAAACTAGTATGTTTACCGCCAGACCAACAATTTATATTATGTATAAGAGTATTTAATTTATTAAATATACAGATTCTAAACAATATATATCTATATTCGAGTATAATTTTGCGACAAAACATGTTTACCTGACCAACATTAGCAGGCTCCGCCCCTGATTTGCAGTGTTATCGTTTGTTCTCCTCAATAATTCTCATAGAAGTAGAAATAATTAATATTCTCATTATGTGATATATTTGTTTAATTTATCTGGGGAAAAGGTGATTGTAATCAAATAAGAACCAAACTTTGAATCTCTTTTTAAAATTATACTCTCTTTGATCTTAATTATTTGTTCGCATTTTTTTTAGTGTTCTTTAATTATTTGTTTATTTTGACAAATTAAAAAATAATAATTCTTTTACCAGTTATATCCTTAATTAATTTATTTTGAAAAAGATAATTATTTTTGAAAATTTTAAATTTTTAATTTATCTACTTCATAATTAATAGGACTGAAATGATAAAATCACCATATTAATATTTATTTTTAGGTGAATCAACTTAAAAGAAGACAAGTTGTGTCAAATTAATTAGTATGGGTAAAACTTATTCGCACCAATTGTTTACGTCAATCCAATATACAGATCATGTATTTAAATTTATAATTCATTTTACTTAATTTTAATTATTTCACAAATACCTTACTTCATTGAATCACCTAATAATAAAAATTAAATTAGTTTAATGTAAACATCAAATCGAAGTAAATTTTTTTTTATTAATAACACATAAAATGAAATAGAGTGAGCATTAAAGTATAAAAACCCGTTAAAAAGGCAAAATTTGAAGAAAATGAAAACTAAGTCCCCTTTTTGGACTTCAATTATTTTAGTTATTTTGAATTTAATTTATTTTTTTTGTAAAATTCCTTTAAAATTAATTATCTAATTTAGATTGTAAATATAATCTAAAATATTATATATTTATCCCAGAGGATTGAAATTTCATCAAACTCTAAAGACTAATTTCTCTCAAAATTTAAAATGTAATCTTTTGTGAAGAGAGGTAGATGTAATGGTAATTATAATTTGTTATTTTCTAAAAATATGGATAATAACCGGAGATAATAAATATTGTTTTATCTAAAAAAAAATGATTTCGCTCAATGTCGACTCATTCAAAAGTCAAAATTTTCTACCCAAACAAAAATTTTTTTATTAAGAATAAATCACTTTTCATCCGTACACCATAACTCATGTCGTAAATTATTTAATCTAATTAACATTAGAAGAATTTTGCGAAAAGAAGCATCTCAATGTAACAGGAGACAGGTAACATGATGCAATCGAAAATGCACCATGCTGTTTAATGCTGACAAGTTAATTTATGCTTCGGAAACTTGAACATCCCTCAATTACAAAGAGAGTTCACCATAAGAAGCAACACATACCAAAATGACATTCAAAAGAATTTAGAAAATAAAAGTTGAATAGATCTAACATGTAACAATCCAACAATTGAGTAAACCAACTGAAAATCAGTTCACCACATATAAGATATAAAATAGTTGGTATTAAATTCAATTTATGCTTCCCTTGACACGTACATTGAATATCATTAAATCAATGCACGCAACGCCTCGGAAGGCAATGTTTCACAAACAAAAATTGAATTGAAGTAAAAATAAGGAAGAAACAAACAAACGAACAAACACTCTTAGAAGATTTTCACAGGGATATAAAATGTAGATTTGCATCCATTATATAAGTAAGCACAGATTCGGATGAAACCCTAGTTGATGAATATTTGGGCCTTGGGCTACATGTTGACAAAAAAATGAGCCCAGATAACTATCTGCTGACTCGCTTGATCAAAACCACAGTGTTTAGCCAAATTTGTCCCCATTACAATTTACAATATTTATATTAATAATATAAATATAATTTAATTAAAATTCTGCTATAAAAAAAATAAACAAGAGAGGTAAATATAATAGGTATAAAGTAATAAAGCTCAACAATTTGGGCACTAATTACAACATATCTCAAAAAAAATTCAAATTACAATTATTCTAAATTTTTAGAATTGACAAATAAATTGCTCCTTCACCAATTACTTAGCAAACAAATATTAGTTATGTATCATATAGGGGTGTTCAAAATCAAACCGTAACTGATAAGTTAAATGCAAAATTGATTATTTAGTTATCAAATAAATAGTCGGTGAACGAATTAAAATTTTATAAAAGTGCTAATTGTTGTGGGATAGATTATTTAATTTTCTTATCAATAAACCGTTAACACATTAAAAATTACCATACTTACAATTTTAACTTAGATATGTTAACGTCATTTAATATTTTTCCATAAAATTTAATTATATATTATTAGTACTAAAGTCGTGATACCAAAAATTTGAAACCATATATTTTTTTCTATTATTAACAATTACATTTCTAGTAATCTATGTTTTTTGTAACATAGAAGAACTGTATAATTTAATTGCATTTAAATTAATGAAAAGAGGTCATTTGTCAGGTACATTTATGGAGAAGTTAGAATTTGTTATCAAATATCGATTTGTTTGATAACAAATTCACATTTAAAAACGCCTCTTGTCACACCCCTTTTCTCACATCGAGGTGGAAGGGTTTTTTTAATTTAAATGATGTTATTGATTTAAAGATTTTTTTTTTTAGAGTTGCCATTTGAATTGAGTTATAGCATTTCAAGTCACTTTAATTTAATTCCTAACTAAAAGGAAATTATTTTTTATTTTGATTTACAAACTAGAAATTCGGGTAAGGAATTTTGTTGACCCAGGGAAAGATATTAGGCATACCTCGAGTCCCGTGATTTAGCACGGTCATCTTATTGATTTTTACTTATCCTGATGTATTATTTTTTGGGATAATTTGTATCTACATGTCATGGTTTGCTTTGTTTTCAATTGTTGAATTTTTATTAGCCTCGAATCAGATGTACAATTGCATTCTCGATCTTGACATTTGGAGACATAACTCTTTTCCTCTCTCGAGTTTATGACACCTAATAATTGCCTATGAGTTTTATTTTAAATTAATAAAAGTTTATTATAATATTGGACAAGATGCTAAACGCATTCTTGAATTTTCGTTAATTGTTTCGAAGAAAATGTGTAGCCACATTCTTATTTGAAACCATTTTCTTTTTAACATGCCTAAACCACATCTAATGTTATAAAAAAATATTAAATAAAACAAAATAAAAAAAATTAAATATAACTTCTAAGATACCATATAAATTTTAGATTATCTTGTATTATTTTATTTTTATTCACCCTTAAAATTAATGTTACAATTAGGCGTACACATATTATATTTTTATTTTTTAACTTATTACGCATGCATATTGTAATTTCTTTTTAATTCAACAAAAAAATTATAAATTGTTAAAATAAATCTCAATTTTTATTGGACAAAATAAACAACAATAATTTTTCATCAAATAAAGCTATTTTAAAAAAATAACTCTTAATACATTTTTATTTCATTCAAATTATAAATAAAACAAAATTGTAAGAGAACTTATCATAATAATTATATCAAATTTCATGAATAAATTAACAAAAAATAATATAAAATTTAACCATAAATAAAGAGAATAAATAAAACAAAATTTTGATTGAACCTCGATTAAAACAATGTTTTTGTTTTTCCTTTGTGATGTATGTTTGTGTGGGTTGAAAATAAATGTAATGGAATTTCTTTATTTTTTCCAGCCCGTATGATTTTTTCTATATGTTGTAGTGTGTATCTTTTCTTTTTGCTCCTTTTTTGTTTTCAAATTGTTGTGTGTGTCGTGTTTTGCTTTTTCTTTTTTGGTGTCGTCTCCCCGTGTATGTTGTAGAGTTGATCAATATTATATGGTATGGTATGGTATGTGTGAAGTAGTATAGCCGTATAGGGGGAAGTGTGGTAGAAAATGAAGAGGGAAATGTGGTAGTGGGGTTATGGTAGTGGGTTTAGATGTGGGTGGTGATAGTAGGGTTAGTTTTAGTTTTTTTTTAAAATTATTTTTATAATATAATATAATATAATATAATATAATATAATATAATATAATATAATATAATATAATATAAGAATATTACTTTAATACTTATAAACTAATAAAATTGGGTAGCTAATAATAACTTATAACTAAAAAAATACTAGCTTATTTATTAACCTAAAATTGAAATAAAACATATTATTTTTGTTATTTTCTTATCTTTTTAAAATAAATTTACTAAAATAAGAAAAAAAAATTTAAAATATCTAATTTAGATTTATAAAATATTTAAGACCTAAAAATGGTGGTAAACTTAAGTTCGGTAAAAAATTATGTTTCTAGAGTTTGCCCCTCTTTGACTGGAAACACTAAGTGTTTTTGGACAAAGAAGTAGATAACATGACAAGTTTTGACCGGACTTGTATTTGAAGAAAGAAATATGTTCGACCAAGTCTTGATTTTGGACATCCTACATATCTCGGGTTACGAAGGAATCAGGTCACATGTAGTTCAAAGAGATGAAGTGATGAATTGGAAGTTAAGTTAGGTTGTATCGAGGCTCCAGATTGCGGTTCTTATCCTTAATTACATAAAAAAACTAACAGTTAAAAGAAAAATAAAAGTACAAATTCCTATCTATGCAGCTTCACGTGAGTCTTGACTTTTTGGTATCACCTTAATTTTTGGGTGAGTATCTTGATCTTGAATTGAATTTGATGTTTAACTTGCCCCTTAGAGTGAGTTTTTGGCATTTTTCAAAAGGACAACTTGAAAATGTTCCTGAATGACTGCATGTCTTCTTGATCAGAAGTTGAATAGAAAAAGATGTGAGGAAGTGAGACTGCTACATACATTTTGAAAAAGCTGATTTTGGCTATCATGGAATTGATCATTCTAAAAAGAGATGAAACTTTTTTCTTGAATTTCAAATCCATTTTTCACTTGAAAGAACCTGAAAACCATCACAAACAAAACAAATAAATAAATTTTTGCCCCAGCTTTCACTGAAAATTTTTTGTGAGTTATCAGCAAATGTGAATCAAAATAAATAAACAAATCAACTAAGACTAGAAAGTGTTTATCCTAGGAAGAAATAAGAAATAATGTCTCAAACTAGGAAGTGTTTATCCTAGGAGAAAACGATCAAATCCCATTATGTAGGAAGGTCATGCTAATCTCATCATTCAGGAGGGTCCTGCTAATACTATGTCCCATTATTCAGGAGGATCCTGCTACGCTAATTCTCATTGTTTAGAAGGGTCCTGCTACTCTAATTCTCATTGTTTAAGAGGGTCCTGCTATTCTAGTTCCCATTGTTTATGAGGGTCCTGCTAATCTAATTCGCATTGTTTAGAAGGGTCCTGCTACTCTGATTCTCATTGTTTAGGAGGGTCCTTCTACGCTAATTTCCATTGTTTAAGAGGGCCCTGCTACTTTAATTCTCATTGTTTAGGAGGGTCCTTCTACACTAATTTCCATTGTTTAGGAGGGTCCTGCTACTCATCTTGTTCAGAGTCGCCACTTGGAATTGAGTTATGATGTTCCAAGTCACCTTGTTGTAATCCCTAATCAAAAGGAAATGACTTTTTATTTTGATTTGCGAACTAAAAATTCGGATAAAAAATTCTATTGACCGAGGGAAAGATATTAGGAATCCCTTGAGTACTGTGGTTCTATCACGGTCGCTTTTATTGACTTTTACTTATCTTGGTGTATTACTTTTTTAAGATAATTTGTATCTACATGTCATGGTTTGCCTATTTTTTTATTATTGAATTTTTATTAGACTAAAATCAGATGTACAACTGTATTCTCGATCTTGACAGGAGACATAATTGTCTTCCCCTATCGAGTTCATTACACCTAATAATTGTCTAAGAATTTTGTTTTAAATTAATAAAAGTTGATTATAATATTGGATAAGATGCATAACCGCATCCTTGAATTTCCTTTAAGTGTTTCAACGAAGATGTGTAACAACATTCTTATTTGAAACCATTTTCTTTGTAACATGCCTAATCCACATCTAATGTTATAAAAAAATATTAAACAAAATTAAATAAAAATAAAATGAGTACAACTTCTAGAATACAATATAAATTTTAGATTATCTTGTATTATTTTATTTTTATTCACTCTTAAAGTTAATGTTAAAATTAGGCCTACACATATTATATTTTTATTTTTTACCTCAAAGTTAATGGCAAAGTTAGGCATATATATATATATTGTAATTTCTTATTAATCCAACAAAAATATTATAAATTGTTAAAATAAGTCTCAATCTTTATTGGACAAAATAAACAACAATAAATTTTCATCAAATAAATTTATTTAAAACAATATAACTCTTCACACATTTTTATTTCAATCAAATTATGAATAAAACAAAAATTTAAAAGAATTTATTATAATAATTACATCAAATTTCATGAATAAATCAACAAAAATAAAATAAAAGTTAACACTAATTAAAGAGAATAAATAAAATAAAATTTTGATCGAGCCTTGATTAGAACTCCTACTGTGTTGTTTTTGTTTCTCCTTTGTGATGTATGTTTGTGTGGGTTAAAAATGAATGGAATGAATTTCTCTGATTTTTTCCTTCCCGTACGTTTTTTCTATATGCTGTAGTGTGTATCTTTTCTTTTTGTTCCTTTTTTTTTTCAGATTGTTGTGTGTGTCGTGTTTTGCTTTTTCCTTTTTGTTGTCGTCTCCCCGTGTATGTTGTAGAGTTGATGAATATATATGGTATGTGTGGGGTAGTATAGAGGGGAGTATGGTTGTCACGATCCAAAAATAGGTGTGATGGCACTTGTCTTATCCCACCAAGACAAGTCAGCCTAAAACCCAATATCTAACAAAGTGCGGAAGTAAATGACAATCCAACAACAATTTCTAGTATGAAACCAAGTCATATAATTCAATCCCCAAAACCAGGTTGTCACGTGCACAAGCCTCTAATGTAAACATTAGAATTGAAACAAAATAGAAGTCTAAAATGAAGTTGTCTTTCAAGTAAAAACAAAGTCATAAACTGGAGTAGGAAAGTTCGCTGAGATGACAAGCAGCTACCTCACAATCCTCCCAAGATGCCTCGGAAACGAAGAGAATAGAAGGTATCACAAAGATCCAGGCTCGTAACCTACAAAAATTTGTAGAAGCAAGGGGTGAGTACCAAACCACGCGGTACCCAACAAGCAAACCTCTAAACACAAGTTAATTGAACAAAATACGGGTACTCCTTACACCCTATCTAAACCTCCACGCTACAGCCTAACAGTTTACCAAACACACCACTCAATAACCACACTCTATCAGTTTACACATTCTCAATAACAACTCAATATTCAACA
>NC_028641.1:16800317-16821328 GCF_001406875.1 Solanum pennellii | reverse complement strand
CTCTCTCTCTCTCTCTCTCTATATATATATATATATATATATATATATATATATATATATATATGTCAATTTTGGATTGTTAAATTTGCTTACACTTAATCTTTAAATTGTAATAGCAAACAAAATTAAACATAACACCATCTGTAAACACAACAGCCTAGCCCACAAAATGGAATAGTCAATTGAATAACACCATCACATTATCATATGTAAACGCAACAAAATAGAATAATCAACTGAATAACCAACACAACACCATATGTAAACACAAACGAATAGCCAACACAATTGAATCAATCATGCAACACCATTTCTAAATACATCTGAACACAACATCACCATTGATTCATACTTCAACATCACTATTCAATATTGAAATAAAATCACATTCATAAGGCCTCAGATAAGACATAATTTACCAACAAACAAAACCAAAATTTGTAGGCCCTTAGAGAAATAGTTTGCATATGTACTGGACTAACTTAAAAAGTGCTTAAATACATGCATATCATTACAAGTTTCATGGCATCTTTGACAATGAATAAGTGCTATTTTGAATATTATTTGAACTACTTCCCACTGATAACGCTTAAATCACCATTCAAAAATCAATTAAAAGAATGAGTAACTAACGTCTCAGGGTTAAATCTCATAGGAAATGATATATCGTAAAGAATTCCGTATCAAGAAATTTGGACTTTAAAGTAGCTCATTTGTAATAATAAGACAATTGGATGAATGGTAACACCAACTTAAAAGAAAGTTTTGATTATTAATTATTAAAATTAAACTAAATTTGGAACAAGTCAAGAGCTAACAAGCAACATAGGGGGGGGGGGTGATTGGAAATCAGTGTCACATAGGGGTGATTGTGCTGCTCTACAATGGTGAACATTCATGAAAGTTATCATCATTGGCGCTAATCATTTTTCGATCTCAAATCATGTATGCATAAAATCTCCTCTCCTTCTCATCTATATGTCATTTCTAATTAACTCAATCCCTTACTCTACTCTCTCTTTCAAAAATAGGGAAAACAGATCTGACCCATAGCATCTTTTTCATGCAAACTATAAACATCTAAACCTAAATTGCTAGAATTGAACTAATTACCCACTCCAGTTAATCTCTTTTGAGCATCAATCGAAAATCAGCAGTAGGAATATAATTAAGTGTGCAAGCTTAATCTATAATTTTGACCCCATGGTAATTAGACCAAATTCATGCATGAAAAACAACAAAAAGAGCATAGCACAATACCCACTACGTTAAATCAACATCTACCCCTATTTGAGCATCCTAGATCTTGGCGTTTTAGCCACCCATCACAAAAAGTAAAGAAAATATATCTTCCATGAAAAATTCCATGGATAACTTGAAATCAAGCAATTAAGAGTAAACCCACTTTAAATTTAACTTGAATTTATCAAATTTAAGATTCTAATTGCAAATCTCCCCCCTCCCCCGAGAACTAGAAAAAGTGCCCTTTTAAAGGTAAAGTATTCTCACTTCTCAAAACTCACTCAATAGTCTAACTCTCTGAACTCACTAATCGAACTCCCTTACAATTTTACCCTTTGTACTATTTATAGTTTCCAAAAGAATTGGCCAAAAAATCCACTTTATAACTGATTTGGTGATGTTAGTTAGGTTGGCTAAGCCTAATAAGCGACTCACCCTTTCGGCTTTTGATGCTCTAAGCTTCAAGTGTTCAAATCTCAGTCACCTTAAACCACTATATTATCACTCTTTGATGTGTACCATCTAAGTAAACAGAAAATGAGTAGTGGAGTATTCAAGGACTTTTCAATGTACTTTTAGAGATGTGGAAAGCCTCATATATCCAAATCTGAAATTTATAAAATAATAAACAAATAAATAGAGTTGGTGAAGCACTACACAAATAAATAAGAATATATCATGAATCGACTAAATGATTGATAATAAGCACCAGAAATGCCTAGGAAAAATTGTACAGAACATAAGATGCATTCTTCTCTTCATTATATATTCTCATCTACTTCTTCAAATTAATTTGATTCTTAATATAGGTCAATGTTAAATCAAAAGACTATTCCATCTATGAATAACTTTTAAAGAAATCCAAATGTCACGCCCCGTGACTATCCCCTTAACGTAACATGGGACCTAAGATTACAAGTGATCCAAGTTAACCTTGAGTCTGACATATCATAAGCATACTGAAAATAACGAAGTAACATATGAACTATGTGAAAGCTAAAAATTGTGGATAGCTGAAAGTGGGGAATACCCAACTAATCTGAAAGTATAAAGCATACTAAAAGGTTAATAACAACTAAAAGACGAACTTCATAATTCAAGATGATTCTTTTAATATGTTTGAAATGCCTCTAACTAAGTTCAGTTGCTGGGACATGCCCCCAGCTAACTCTAACAAAGCTGAAAGCTGAATAAAAAGAATAAAGTGAAAAACATTTCCGTTATCCTCGACGTATGATGACTCACCACTGAAGTTGTTGAATGCTGACCGAGAATAGATCTAGCGTGATCTGGATGTTGAGTACCTAAACCTACATCATGAAAGTCTGTAGCACAGAGTATGCGTCAGTACTTGGAATGTACTAAGCATGTATGATATAGATACTAAGTTGTACAAATACATATAGATTGAACAAAGCATAACTGAAGCAATGACATAAACTAAGTAAGAATGTAAATACTGAAACATGACTGAAAAGTTAAGCTGAATGCAATGACCAAGTATTAGTCATGAAAATAACATGTTGAACTGAATGTTGAGGTATATATTGAAAACTTGGTCAAATGCATTGAGAGTTTGACTGTGGGAGATACTATTCATCGACATAGACAACATGAACTAAACGTGGAGTCTAATGAATACGCCCCATCGAGAGGACTCAATATACCTTGTCAGGGGCATAAAGGCATGACTAGCCTGATCACTAAATCTGATGCCCAACAAAGGAGATTTATAATCCTATGGGGGTTCTGGGATTTTCAGGGTATGCTGAACCTTAGTCTACTCGGTCTAAGTCTACTCCAAACTAAATATGCATATGACACAAATGCAACTAAAATACTGAATAGCTCAAAATAACAACATTCTAACTCATAATTTAACATTTATATGCTGATAATGTGACATCCAAAATATGGAGAATGATTATATGTTTAGATGAACTAGCAAGTGTAATTAATGAGCCATGAGAATCTACACAAACTAGGGTTTTGAGTTCCATACAAGTAATTAAGTAAACTTCCTAAGAAAACCTGTTATTGATTTAGGATACTACAACAATTGAATCACAGTAAATATCCAAGGTTTTAGAAACCCTCGGTCTAAACAGTATATGGAGAATAAAGGATCTAACTAAATTCTAGGGACCTAGTAGATGAAAGAAACCCACTAGTGAAATTCCACATATTTGGTGACGAAATCTATGGAGAAATGCTTTGATTTCGTGGCTGAAACTTGAAGAACATTGTTGCTTGCTCTTGAAGGAATCTGGCGCCTTTTTTTCGTTCTAATTTTGATGATTTTTGGTGAATGAGGATTCTGGGTATGTCTAACTAAGTTATTAGGCTTATATTGAGTAAAACAATGTAATTTAGGCATCAAACGATGTAGTTTAAGTGTTCAATATATTGGGAAAAGGACCAAAATGACCCTGACTTAAATCTGATGAGTGTCACTGATATACCGTGGTTTCACGGTATTATTAATGCTTTTTCCTTAAGTTTAGTGTGTCCAAAAGCCTTTTTGTGCTAATTTTTTTTTATGTAAGTTTCTCTTTATTTGCAGGAAATCTGTCTAAAAGATGAATGCGAAGGTTTTTGAGCAAGAAATACAGAAAAGTACCACCTACGGAGCTTGTGATGGTCCGTCATTCTCGTGACGGTCCGTAGGTGGCATCGTAGTGCAGCTGCTGAAGAAAGATGGGAAATTCTGACCAAGTGTGGGGTTACGAAAAGCGTGACGGACCATCGTAGCCATGACGGTCCGTCCTGCTGGTTTGTCATGAAGATCAGAGAGGTAGTCCCAGTACCCAAATTCCAAGAGTTCAAGTGTTTAGGAACGGAGACCCTCGACGGACCGTTGTGACTGTGACGACCCGTCATACCTGCCGTCGAGGGTAATGAAGAGAGGAGAAGAAGAATTGCACAAGTATGGTACGATGAAGTCTATGACGGTCCGTTGTGACCACGACAATCCGTCGCGAAGCCTGTCCATCAAGCCGCGTTTTGACAGATTTCCAGCAAATAGAGTCCTTATTTAATTAGGTTTTATTTTTTAAGAATAGTTCGAAAAACCTCGTTTTTGAGGTTAGACCCTTGATTATTGTTAGACCCTTGATTATTGTTAGACTCTGGATTTTTGGTGAGACTCTTGAATATTTTGAGACTCTTGTAATTGATTGTTGGTGATTTTTGTTGATTAATCAAGCGAACTTTTGGATTTTACCCTTTCTCATTGAAGTAAGTGCATGAATTCTTATATCATATATTTGAATATTGTGATTATGACTGTGGGTAATTATACTCCATTAACTAGGGTTGTGGGAACCATAGGCGAATAATGAAGTAAAACCTAACTAAAATAACAATTCTAGAATTGTGTCTTGCATGTATTGATAATTCTTTCGCTTAGAAGTCTTTTAACGGATGGCCAACGTTAGAACTCGCCTTAATGCTACTTGCCGGACCAAGGAGGTAGATAATAGGAAAAGAATTATCAACATAGATTTAGTGTATACTATCTAATAGGCTAGTATTGATTGGTACGAGGTAATAACTTAGTCAAATATCGAATATGATGCTTAATATGAGGTAAAGATAAGGGTTAGTATAGCAACACACGTAGCCGGACCAAGGTGCGGAGTGAAATTTTCTAGATGCCGGACCAAGGATTTAGAAATACATAACTTATCACTTTGCATGCAAGATACTAGGAAAGAATTGTTATAGTTAGAATTATCAAGTTATGAACCTGTGGGGAACACGTAAACCCTAGTTACTTTTATTAGTTGACTAAACTCCAACATTTGTAGCTCTTAATTGTCTCCTTCAATTTCTCTAGTTATTTTCATTTATTTAGAAATAGAAAACCCCCCCTTTATCATTTTTGCTTTCCAAGGAAGTAATTGACTGAACAATAGTAATAATAGATTGAAGTTAAGTCTAAACTATTTTCCTCGTGGGAACAATCCCAACCTCACTAGTTAGGTTGTTTACTTGACATGACCGCTTTACTTCTTATTTGAGAAGTAAGTTTGAGTGTATCAAATTTTGGCGCCGCTGCTGGGTAAAGTATCTTTTAGATTAACTTAAACTTATTACTTTAGTTTAGTTGATATTTTCTTGATTTTACTTTGTTTTATTGTTTTTAATTCTTGCAGAACCATCTTTCTTGTATGCCAAATACACAGAGAGGAAGAGAACCCTTGTTTCCCTACGATCACGAATTAGAGCGTACACTATGCAACATGAATCGAAACTTGGGAATTAATGATGATGATCCAAACCAGAACATCCCAGCTCCGATTGATGTTCATGGTCAGTTGTTACCCGATGCTCCGGGTGAATACCAACAGAGGGGACAAAATCCCGCTCTACGGCCCCAAGAATGCTACAGAGGCTATGACAATATAGCAGACTCCGATGGGCCACTTGTCTTGTCCCCTCTACCACCAGGCCACACTTTTGTGATAACTAGTAGCCTGATGCAAATGCTCACTGCCAGAGGTTTGTTTTCAGGGCTACCTTCTAAGGATCCACATGCCCATATAGCTAAGGTAAGGGCAGTGTGTAAAAGTTGTGTAGGGAGGGATGACTTGGACTTGGATGTAATAAGGCTAAGAGTGTTTCCTCTCTCACTGACGGGAGAGGCTGCTATATGGTTCAATGAGCTCCCTTACAACTCAATTTTCACTTGGAACCAACTAAGGGACGTTTTCTTAGCATGCTACTACCCGGTCTCCAAGAAACTAAACCACAATGACAGAGTGAACAACTTTGTGGCACTACCAGGGAGTCAGTTAGTAGTTCTTGGGATAGATTCACCTCGTTTTTGAGAAGCGTCCCAAATCACCGTATAGATGATGAGTCACTGAAGGAAAACTTCTATTGGGGACAGGATGATAATAACAAAGCGGTGTTGGACACTATAGCAGATGCTGAGATTGCTGAAAAATTAGAGAAAATCTCTCGGAATAATAAAGCTTGGAGTACTAGGAAGTCAGATACCGGGAGAAATACATTCGCAGTGCAGTCCACTCACAACCCAGCCACAGATGAGATTCGTGAAGAAATGGCTCAGATGAGAACTGAGCTTGGGTTGGTACTAAAACATGTCATTAGGGGTGAAAAAAAGATAAATGCAGTCAGCTACTTGTCGAAACCACCACCACAAAATGATAAGTGCTATTATGAGGAGAATTCCTATGCAGTAATGAGCAGACGGGGGGTTTCCGACCAAGTGACCAAGGCTCTAATCAGGAGAATTGGCGCCAAGGTCAAGGGAACCAAGGTCGGAAGTAACTATAACCATGAGGGTCATTATGTCCGAGATGGAAACTACAACTGCGACAACAACTTCAACAGGGGTAACTATGGTAATAGAAATGATAGGAATGGGCCCTATGTTCCTCGTCAAAATCGTGAAGTTACGCCTAGGGATGGTGGAGGTAGTATGGCGCGAGTTGAGGATATGTTCCATAAAATGATGAGGAGGTTCGATGCTAGTGATGATCACAATAAAGAGTTCAGGAATGATTTAGCGGGTATTGGGCAAAAAGTCGATACACATGCAATATCGATTAAGCAACTTGAGTTACAATTGGCCCAATTATTTGCGACTGTGAAGACACGGCAACCGGGCACTCTTCCTAGCAACACTGTCCAAAATGTGAAAAATGATGGACATTATATGACAATCACTACTCGCGGTGGCAAGCAAACCATTGACCCACCTATGCCGTCTAATGAGAAAAAGGTGACAAAAGATACTGATAAAGTGGTAGATGTTAATGGTGAAGTAGATGATAACACTGTAAAAGATGCTAAAGTGCCTAAAAAGGTAACTCCCATGCCTAGGCTACCACCCCCATTTCCTCAAAGATTATTGAAAAAGACCGAGGATGGTAAATATCGGCGTTTTAACAATGTTGAAGCAACTTTCTATCAATTTCCCTTTGGTAGAACCTTTAGAACAAATGCCCGGTTACGCCAAGTTTATAAAAGATCTGGTTACAAAGAAAAGATCGGTCACTTTTGAGGATGATGATAGAATGCAGCATTGTAGTGCTATTGCTACAAGATCTCTGGTACAAAAGAAAGAAGATCCAGGTGCGTTCACTATTCCTTGTACAATCGGGCTATTACATTTTGCAAAAGCATTATGTGATCTGGGGGCAAGCATAAATCTCCTGCCCCTCTCGATCTATAAGAAGTTGGATTTGGGTGATCCAAAGCCTACTACGATGCGGCTACTGATGGCTGATCGAACAGTAAAAAGGCCTATAGGGATACTCCACGATGTGCTAGTAAAAGTGGAGTCGTTCATATTTTCGGCAGATTTTGTTATTCTTGATTGTGAAGTCGATTTTGAAGTGCCCATCAATCTTGGAAGGCCATTCCTTGCTACGGGAAGAGCCTTAGTAGATATGGAAAAGGGACAGATGAAATTTCGGTTGAACAATGAGGAAGTGACCTTTAACATTTGTAGATCCATGAGGCAGACTGGTGAGCTCCAATCGGTATCTGCTATATCCTAAAACATTGGTGAGACATCTGAGACACAAATAGAAGAACGTCTAGGTGTAGAAGCATTAGCGGCAGTGATAATGAATTTTGATAGCGATTGCATTGAAGAGTATGAGTCATTAGTCGCGGCTCTTGATCGAGGTGATGTTTGGTTTAAACCGAAGAAATATGATTTAGATATGAAGAGTCGTGAGTCCCCACCCGCGAAACCATCTATAGAGGAGGCTCCAAAGTTAGAACTAAAAGCTCTCCCACCTCATCTCAGGTATGAATTCTTAGGAAATGGTGACACTTTGCCGGTAATCATTGCATCAGACCTGAATGAACAACAAGTTGAGAGTTTGGTGAAAGTGCTAAAAAGGTTCAAAAGAGCTATTGGGTGGACTATTGCGGACATTATTGGGATCCCTCCTGGTATTCGCTCTCATAAAATCCAACTCATTCCTGATCATAAGCCAAGTATTAAGCACCAGAGACGCTTAAATCCACCTATGCAAGAGGTCGTGAAGAAGGAAATCATTAAGTGGTTGGATGCCGGAGTAATCTATCCGATCGCCGATAGTAGTTGGGTATGCCCTGTTCAGTGTGTACCTAAGAAAGGGGGAATGACTGTGGTCCCCAATGAAAAAAATAAACTTGTTCCAATGAGACCGGTTACTGGATGGAGGGTGTGTATGGATTACCGCAAATTAAATGCATGGACTGAAAAAGACCACTTTCCTATGCCCTTCATCGATCAGATGTTGGATAGACTTGCCGGAAAAGGGTGGTACTGTTTTCTTGATGGATATTTAGGGTATATTCAGATTTCTATTGCACCAGAAGATCAAAAGAAAACCACTTTTACTTGTCCATATGGGACCTTTGCATTCAAAAGAATGTCGTTTGGGTTGTGCAATGCACCCGCCACATTTCAGAGATGTATGATATCAATATTCTCCAACATGGTGGAAGATACTATAAAAGTTTTTATGGATGATTTTTCTGTGGTTGGTGATTCATTCGAGCGGTGTTTGAACAATTTATCTGAGGTCCTTAAGAGACGTGAAGACTGCAATTTAGTACTAAATTGGGGAAAATGTCATTTCATGGTTAAAGAAGGTATTGTTTTGGGTCATCGCATTTCAGAAAAGGGCATAGAGGTTGATCGAGCTAAAGTCGAGGTAATAGAGAGACTTCCCCCACCGATCTCTGTGAAAGGTGTGAGAATCTTTCTTGGGCATGCATGTTTTTACCGATGATTCACCAAAGACTTTTCAAATATTGCACATCCATTTTGCAAACTGCTGGAGAAAGATTGTAAATTTTGTTTTGATGAATCCTGTCTTAAAGCATTCGGCGAGCTAAAAGAAAAATTGGTGTCTGCACCTATCATTATTTCTCTGGATTGGAACAGTCCATTTGAGGTGATGTGGGATGCTAGTGGGGTTGCTCTTGGTGTAGTATTGGGACAAAGAAAGAACAAAATCCTTCACCCCATTTACTATGGTAGTAACACCCTAAATGAAGCTCAGAAGAACTACACAGTGACTGAGCAAGAACTCCTTGCAGTAGTCTTTGCTTTTGAAAAATTTCGCTCCTATTTGCTAGGTACTAGAGTTATAGTGCATACTGACCACTCAGCATTGAGATATTTGATGGCATAGAAGGATGTGAAACCTAGGTTGATTCGTTGGGTATTATTGCTACAAGAATTTGACTTTGAAGTGATGGATAGAAAAGGGACTGAAAATCAAGTTGCTGATCATTTGTCCCGTCTAGAGGATGAAGCTATGAGAGAGTTAGGGGATAAGACTGACATTGATGATACTTTCCCCGATGAGCATGTATAAGCTGCTTCACAAGACTTGATTCCATGGTTCGCAGATTTTGCGAACTATCTGGCTAGTGATATTGTTCCATCGGACTTGTCCTTTCATCAAAGAAAAAAGTTCATGTACGATGTGAAGAAGTTCTTTTGGGATGAACCATACTTATATAGGAGTTGGCCGACGGGCTTATTCGGCGTTGTGGGCCAGAATGTGAGATGTTGAGTGTGTTAGAATCATGCCATTCCTCACCCGTTGGTGGACATCACAGTGGTATCCGAACCGCTCATAAGATATTACAATGTGGTTACTATTGGCCAACTCTTCATCAAGATGCTCATGAGTTTGCTAAAGCATGTGATTGATGCCAACGAGATGGCGGCATTTCAAGAAAGCAAGAGCTCCCTCCCCATTCTTATGATTGAGTTATTTGATGTTTGGGGTATTGACTTTATGGGCCCTTTTGTGAGTTCTCATGGAATGAAGTACATTCTAGTAGCGGTTGATTATGTATCTAAATGGGTCGAAGCCATCGCCCTCGCAAACAATGAAGGGAAGAGTGTCACTGCATTCTTAAAAAAGGAATATAGTATCTCGTTTTGGCACCCCAAGGGCAATTATTAGTGATGGGGGCTCCCACTTCTGCAACAGATTGTTCAAGGGATTATTGGAGAAATATGGGGTTCGCCATAATGTGGCCACTCCTTACACCCTCAAACTAGTGGGCAACTTGAAGTGTCGAATCATGAGATCAAACAGATATTGTCAAAAACAGTGAATGCTAGTAGAACGGATTGGTCAAGAAGGCTTGATGATGCTCTTTGGGCCTACCGGACAGCGTATAAGACTCCCATAGGTATGTCCCCATACCAACTTGTATATGGTAAAGCTTGTCATCTTCCGGTTGAGTTAGAGCATAAAGCCATGTGGGCTATGAAGAAGTTGAAAATGGATTGGAGCAAAGCTGCAGAACAACGGTTAACTGGGTTGAATGAACTCGATGAATTTTGCCTGAAAGCTTATGAAAG
Source organism: Solanum pennellii (assembly GCF_001406875.1). Lineage (NCBI taxonomy): Eukaryota > Viridiplantae > Streptophyta > Magnoliopsida > Solanales > Solanaceae > Solanum > Solanum pennellii. The sequence continues at coordinate 16,810,728 of NC_028641.1, read as the reverse complement.
CTCAGCCCTCTACAAAGAAAAGATGAAGAAGTACCATACCAAAAAATTGAAAAACGAGAGTTTATGGTCGGGGATATGGTGCTTTTATTCAATTCTAGGTTGCGCTTGTTTCTGGCCAAGCTCAAGTCCAAATGGACAGGTCCTTACTTGGTTACCCAACTATTCCCTCATGGAGCAGTTGAGTTGGAAACTAAGGAGGGTGTGCGGTTCAAGGTGAATGGACAACACATAAAAATCTATTTCGGACATGCTGAATTGGCGAATGAAGTGATCGAGGAATACCATCTTGATAAAGTCTGAGTAATCAAGTGTCCTCAGTCGTGCCGCGACGTTAAATCAGGTGCTTGTTGGGAGGCAACCCAATACTTATAGTTTTTCTTTCTAGTAATGGTAGCATTTTCTACTAATGGGTTTTAAATTTGCAGGCACATCACCAGGAAATTCTGCAGAAAATCACTCTGCAGCAGTCACTGACGGATACAGCGACGGACCGTTGTGCATGTGACGGACCGTCGCATGAATCCGTCGTGCCAGGTACGTCTTTCTGTTATTTTCAAACTAGGGCACAAGCGCCGAACCAACGACGGACCGTCACAACGGAGACGGACCATTGTCGGGGGACTCGTCTCGTCATTAATGAAGCGTACCCGACCCGACCCGGCTGGTTTTTTAAAAAAAAATTCAACATTTAAAACCCCCACCCTTCATTTCACCCCATTCCTTCACTCTTTCTCCCATTTCCCTCCCTTTTCAACTTCCAAAGATCATAACCCCTCTCTCTTACAACCGATCATTTTCCTCAAATTCTCCAAATTCCTAAAATTCATTATCTACTAGTCGGAGCTGCCACTGTGGGTCTCTACTTGATCACCAAGTACCTTTCTCTCTTGTTTTTCTCAAATTCAGGTATGTGTCTCTAATTTCTACTCATTTATATTGCATTTTTGTTTATCAATTAGTATTAGGCTAGTTCTTCTTGATAGGTTCATTCTTTAATAAAATTCTGTCTGACCTAAGTTGAAAATCCTCGAAATTGCTTTGTTAAAACTCTAGAAATAGGTGCTTTAGCATTGCTAGTTTACTAGGTATTTGGGTTAGACAAATGTAGGTTAAAATACTACCAATTCTATTTGGGTCATAGTCTCTCTATTTTTCTAAGTGTCCTCCAACGGACAACTACGACGGACTGTCATACCCACGACGGTCCGTCCTGCATAACCGTTACGACGGTTAGAGACCCCTCTCTTAAGGGTCTCCATACTTTTTCCAAGTCTTCTCTTACGAACAACTACGACGGACCGTCATACCCTCGACGGTCCATCCTGCATGACCGTTATGATGGTCAGAGACCCGTCTCCTAAGGGTCTCCATATTTTTTTTCAAGTGTCCTCTGACAGACACCTACGACGGACTGTCGTACCTGTGACGGTCCGTCCTGCATATACCGTCATACTTGTCAGAGACTCTCCTTCAGGGTTCTCCATATAAACATAGTCTAAGTAAGACACGACGGACCCCATGACAGTCTGCCGTACTCACGACGAGCCGTCACCTGGTCCGTTGTGTTTCACTGTTACTATGGTCATGTCATTACATCTTAACTCTTTTATTTATTTTGAGTGGTTTTGCTTGTCGTGTTAGCTCCTTCTAGTACTAATATTGATTCTTTACAGGTACTATCTACTATGGCACCAAAACAAGATCGAGTCTACGCACGCGGGCGATCGAAGTATGTCGCCACGTCTGCCCGCCTGGTCATTGGCTCTGATGATGAGCGTGACCCCGAGTACGTGCCCCCAGGCATTTCCACCCCATCTCGAGCTGCACGTGCTGCCAGAGCCACACCCAAAAAGGTGGCGTCCAGCGTAGTCACTGCCTCCCAATCTGATGAGGAGCGCACACTGATCGGCACACCTTCTGGGTCAGCTACTAATGAAGAAGGAGCGTCTGGCTCCTTAGGAGTTTCGTGGTCGGAGGAAGCTTCCGGATCTGCTGAGGTTCCCGCACCCGCCACCGCTGCAGCGTCGGCCTCGTCTGATGAGGCTGACAGTTCGGAATCCACACCCGGTTCACCAGCTCATGCTCTCACCCCGGCTACTGACCAGCCCAATCGGTGGTGTGTCGACGGGCAGTTTCAAGTCTACTCCGATGCAAAGTTCCTAAATGACAAAGGAGTTATGACTCGAACACTCACATTGGATCGGCGGGTCCTTATAGGGAGTCTCCCGATGATGCCTGAGATCCACAATCTCTTCACCAGACATCGATTGGAGTGGACAGCACGTCCGTTGGGACGTTATAGTGAAGAGCTGGTCCGAGAGTTCTACGCATCCTACGTAGCGACTCTCCGATCGCAGATTGATAGGCGGGCTGCCCCCGCCAAACAGGCCCCACTGGAGCAGGTCCGAGTACGTGGCGTTCTGGTTGATATCTCCCTGCCTGCCATCCGCCGGTTTCTATACGGCGAGGGTGTTGATGCTAATCGGACCCCTCTCACTGCCGAGTTTGACTACCGATGGCAGCTTGTTAAAGATGGCAAGTTCCTGCGCGAGCCATCGCTGAGAGAGACCACCAAGAGGTGGATGGCCCTGCACTTGTCAGTTGATGGAGAGGGTGCCGACTGGGTGACCAAGCCGAAGGGGGCCATCAAGAAGGCCAACCTGACTTTCACGGTGAAGTTTTTGTGGTTTATTGTCCGCCACTGCCTTTCCCCCACAGCCGCTGATAATATCGTCACATAGGATCGAGCAGTATTGATTGCGGCGATGATAGCCGGGTTCGAGGTGGATTTTGCGTGGCTTCTACAGGCGGTCATGCACGAGAGGGCTTTTAAGGTCACAACTACTTACCCGTTCTCGTGCATGATATTTTCTCTCTGCAGGTCCGCAGGTGTGCCTATATGGCACGTTGATCAGCTCAAGACCCCTCTGGGCACTGTTGATGTCGGCCTCATCTCTGATGAGGCCAATGAGTTGGCTCCATGCAGAGGGCCCCGTCCAGAGCTGCCCCCACTTGCTGACGATCTGGCTGATGCGGTAGCCCAGGACCGCACGGCTACGCAGGCGGCTTCCACTTACACTACCCCGGTCGAGTCTATCCCGGGTAGTAGCACTGCCCCGAGTTCCTCTCGCACAGCCCTTTACCTGCTCTGGTCCCGCTTGCTAGGGTTCAGAAATTAGAGGCGCAAATGGCTACACTTCTGCATCATATCCAGCCGTGGATGCAGAGGTCTATTACCGAGGCAGAAGAGCGCTTGGAGCGGAAAATGGTCCAGCACACAGAGCGGAAGATCGCTGAGGTTCACCAGCGCTTGGACGCTTTTGAGTTGCGGGTGATAGCCCAGCCAGCTCCTCCGGTGGATGTGTCGACCCTTCAGGCTGCGGTCGACAGTCTTCGCACAGACATCGACATGATCTTAGAGGCTAGGGTGCCTGAGTTTGAGGCCCCTTCTGCAGAGCCTGCTGAAGACACAGTGATGGCGGCCCTATTCACCACTTTAGAGATTCCACCACCTCCCCCTCTAGAGCATGCCAAGAGGCGTAGGGGTCGAGCGGAGGATGAGGCGCGAGCACGGAAGAAGGAGCGCCGTGAGATGGAGGCTGCGAGGAGAGCCTCGCTTGCTGAGGAGGAGGCGCGCCAGATGAGAGCAGGAGACTTAGCGGCTGGGGCGTCTAGCTCCCGAACTGTGGAGATAGCGGGAGGCACTGCTGATAGTGCTGTTGTTGCTGAGGACACCACTGAGGGTGTCCAGATTACAGAGGAAGTGGGTTCCGGGGAACCGGACCCACCAGCTTGCTTATCGTCGGCGCTTCGCGCCCCAGGTTTGCTTCACCTACCACTCTAGTATTTCAATTTTTATGCATTGGGGACAATTGCATGTCTTTTTGTAGGGGGTGGGGTAAATGGGAAGTGAGTGCTAGGGTGAAGTCTGAGTAGCCCAATTCACTGTCCTCTTTTGAGTTTTCTTGCCTGTGTTCTTTTTCCCCAAGAGACTGATTACTTTTTTTGTTGAACCGGCATGGCTAAAATGATATCCTGATAAAATGGAAAATGATGCATGACTAGGCATAGTAATTGATAAATGTGTGACTCTAAGCATGACATAAAGGTACACCACTGCATGACCCTAAGTCTAAAGTTTGAACTAGGTGTCTGATAATCTGGTAGAGTAATGAGATGTCACGTGAGTGTGAGGAAGATTTCCATAGTCCACTATTTGTACTGAGCTAGAACTTGCCTGATTAGTCTAGCTAAAAGTAAGCTGTAATCGACAATTAGGAAAGGATCATAGGCCCTTATTCAATATAGCCCATTTTTAGCTTAATAAAAGAAAACCAAATGAAATTTATCCTTCTTTGATCCAAATGATTTGAGCTTAAGCTAGACCTTTCTTTTTCACCCTAACTGATCTTTTCTGAGAATAATATGTTGGCCCTGGTCCCTCCTTGGACATGTGCACCTCAGCTTATGCCAAAAGCATAAGTTGAGGGTGCTAATGCAGTAAACAACCCTTTTTATGGCTCTGACCCAACTTTGGGTATTGTGTACTTTGACTCATGGCAAAGCTATGAGTTGAGGGTGGCTATTATGAGGAATTCTCTGGAAAGTGGGGTTGAAAGAACAAAGAGAGAGAAAGAACAAAAGTAAAGTGACTCAAGAATTAGTTGAAAGAAAAGTAAAGAAAAAAATATACGAGAAATACAAGCAAGAAAAGAAGAGAGTCACTTACACAAATGAGGAAAAAAGGGAAAATAGCAAGGTGAAAGATTAGAGAAACTGGGCAAAATAAAATGATAGAAAATGGTATGTTTAGCCGATATGTCAAGGAGGGCAAAAAGTCACTAAAGTATACCTAAATATACCCTACTGGACCCTAAGCCTATGTTACAAGCTAAGAAAGTCCTATCGTGATCCTAAGAGTTGTATAGCGAACTTAAAGCAATGAAAATAAGGGCAAGCTTATGGCAATATGTATGAATGAGTGTGAATTTATTCTGAGAGTGAGTGTTGAAAAGTAATCCTTATACTCAAATTGAAATCATGGTGTGAAAAATGAGGATTTTGTTTTGAAGTGAGGACACTAGTTGCAGTACCGGAAATATTAGCACCTTGGTGAGAAATTGAAGAGGAGAGGCGTTAGTGCATGGTGAGTCTGTGTCATGGTCTGATTCCACATAATTCAAGACTAATAGTGATAGCATGCATAAATATGATGAGATTGATCGGGATTGATAGCCAAATAATTGTGAAGGATAAAACATGGATACTATTGTACAAAGATTTTGTATTGAGTCATAGTGCGTCGCATTAGGACAAACAACGATTTAAGTTGAAGGTGTTGATATACCGTGGTTTCACGGTACTATTAATACTTTTTCCTTAAGTTTAGTGGATCCAAAAAGCCTTTTTGTTCTAATTTTTATGTAAGTTTCTCTTTATTTGCAGGAAATCTGTCTAAAAGATGAATGCAGAGGTTTTTGAGCAAGAAATACAGAAAAGTACCACCTACGGAGCTTGTGACGGCCCGTCATGCTCGTGACGGTCCGTAGGTGGTATCGTAGTGCAGCTGCTAAAGGAAGATGGGGAAGTCTGACCAAGTGTGGGGTTACGGAGCGCGTGACGGACCGTCATAGCCATGACGGTCCGTCCTGCTGGTTCGTCATGAAGATCAGAGAAGTAGTCGAGTACCAAAATTTTAAGAGTTCAAGTGTTTTGGAACGGAGACCCTCGACGGACCGTTGTGACTGTGACGATCCGCCATACCTTCCGTAGAGAGTAATGAAGAGAGTAGTGATACGCTCAAACTTACTTCTCAAATAAGAAGTAAAGCGGTCGTGTCAAGTAAATAACCCAACTAGTGAGGTTGGGATCGTTTCCACGAGGAAAATAGTTTAGACTTAACTTCAATCTACTATTACTATTGTTCAGTCAATTACTTCCTTGGAAAGCAAAAACAATAAAAGGGGGGTTTCTATTTCTAAATAAATGAAAATAACTAGCGAAATTGAAAGAGACACTTAACAACTTATAATGTTGGAGTTTAATCAATTAATCAAAGTAACTAGGGTTTACGTGTTCCCCACTTGTTCATAACTTGATAATTCTAACTATGACAATTCTTTCCTAGTATCTTGCATGCAAAGTGATAAGTTATGTATTTCTAAATCCTTGGTCCGGCATCTAGAAAATCTCACTCCGCACCTTGGTCCGGCTACGTGTGTTGCTATCCTAACCCTTATCTTTACCTCATATTAAGCATCGTATTCGATATTTGACTAAGTTATTACCTCGTACCAATCAATACTAGCCTATTAGATAGTATACACTAAATCTATGTTGATAATTCTTTTCCTATTATCTACCTCCTTGGTCCGGCAAGTAGCATTAAGGCGAGTTCTAACGTTGGCCATCCGTTAAAAAGACTTCTAAGCGAAAGAATTATTAATACATGCAAGACACTATTCTAGAATTGTTATTTTAGTTAGGTTTTACCTCATTATTTACCTATGGTTCCCACAACCCTAGTTATGGAGTTTAGTTACCCATAGTCATAATCACAATATTCAAATATATGATATAAGAATTCATGTACTTACTTCAATGAGAAAGAGTAAAATCCGAAAGTTCGCTTGATTAATCAACAAAAATCACCAACAATCACTTACAAGAATCTCAAAGTAATCAAGAATCTCACAAAAAGTCTAATGATAATCAAAGGCCTAACCAAATAATCCAGAGTCTAACAATGATCCAGAGTCTAACCTAATAATACAGAGTCTAACCTCTAAAACGAGGTTTTTCGAACTATTTATAGAAAATAAAAACCTAATTAAACAAGGATTCTATTTGCTGGAAATCTGTCAAAACGCGGCTGGGTCGACGGACCTCGCGACGGATCGTCCTGGTCACGACGGACCGTCATGGACTCTGTCGTCCCATACTTGTGCAATTTCTTCTGCTGCTCCCTTCATTACCCTCGACGGCAAGTATGACGGATCGTCACAGGCACAATGGTCCGTCGAGGGTTTTCGTTCCAAAACACTTAAACTCTTGGAATATGGGTACTGGGACTACTTCTTTGAACTTCATGACGAACCTGCAGGATGGACCGTCATAGACATGACGGACCGTCACGGACTCCGTAACCCCACACTTGGTCAGACTTCCCCATCTTCTTTCAGCAGCTGCACTACACTGCCACCTACGGACCGTCACAAGCATGACGGACCGTCACAAGCTCCGTAGGTGGTCTCTTCTGCATTTCTTCGCTCAAAAACCTCCGCATTCATCTTTGGACAGATTTCCCGCAAATAAGGAGAAATTTATATAAAAATTAGCACAAAAAGGCTTTTGGACATACTAAACTTAAGGAAAAAGTATTAATAATACCGTGAAACCTTGGTATATCAACACCCTCAACTTAAATTCGTTGTTTGTCCTCAAGCGACGCACTATGACTCAATACACAATCTTTGTACAATAGTATCCATGTTTTATCCTTTGCAAACATTTGGCTATCAATCCCGATTCATCTCATCATATTTATGCATGCTTTCACTATTAGGCTTGAATTATGTGGAATCAGACCATGACACAGACTCGCCATGCACTAACACCTATCCTCTTCAATTTCTCACCGAGGTGCTAATATTTCCGGTAATGCAACTAGTGTCCTCACTTCAAAACAAAATCCTCATTTTTCACACAATGATTTCAGTTTGAGTATAAGGATTACTTTTCAACACTCACTCTCAGAACAAATTCACACTCATTCATACCTATTGCCATAAGCTTGCCCTTATTTTCACTGCTTTAAGTTCGCTATACAACCCTTAGGATCACGATAGGACTTTCTTAGCTTGTAACATAGGCTCAGGGTCAGGTAGGGTATATTTAGGTATACTTTAGTGACTTTTTGCCCTCCTTGACATATCGGCTAAACATACCATTTTCTATCATTTTATTTTGCCCAGTTTCCCACATTCTTTCACCTTGCTATTTTCCCTTTTTTCTTGATTTGTGTAAGTGACTCTCTTCTTTTCTTGCTTGTATATTTTTTTTTTCATTTTTACTTTTCTTTCAACTAATCCTTGAGTCACTTTACTTTTGTTCTTTCTCTCTCTTTATTCTTTCAACCCCACTTTCCAGAGCATTCCTCATAATAGCCACCCTCAACTCATGGCTTTGCCATGAGTCAAAGTACACAATACCCAAAGTTGGGTCAGGGCCATAACGAAGGTTGTTTACTGCATTAGCCACCCTCAACTTATGTTTTTGGCATAAGCTGAGGTGCACATGTCCAAGAGGGACCAGGGCCAACACATTATTCCCAGAAAAGATCAGTTGGGGTTAAAAAGAAAGGTCTAATTTAAGCTCAGATCATTTGGATCAAAGAAGGATAAATTTCATTTGGTTTTCTTTTATTTAGGCTAAAAATGGGCTATATTGAATAAGGGTCTATGATCCTTTCCTAATTGTCTATTACAGCTTACTTTTAGCAGGACTAACCAGGCAAGTTCTAGCTCAGTACAAATAGTGGACTATTCAAATCTTCCTCACACTCACTTGACATCTCATCACTCTACCAGATCATAAGAAACATAGTTCGAATTTTAGAATTAGGGTAATGCAGTGGTGTACCTCTATGTCATGGTTAAAGCCACACATTTATCAATTACTATGCCTAGTCATGCATCATTTTCCAATTTATCAGGATATCATTTTAGCCATCATGCTCCAGAATTAAACTATGTACACAAGATATAGACATGTCGGTTCAACAGCAAAAGTAATCAGTCTCTTGGGGAAAAAGAACACAGGCAAGAAAACTCAAAAGAGGACAGTGAATTGGGCTACTCGATCTTGTTTTGGTGCCATAGTAGATAGTACCTGTAACGGATCAATATTAGTACTAGAAGGAGCAAACAAGACAAGCAAAATCACACAAAATAAATACAAAAAATTAAAATAAAATGACATTTCTATAGTAACAGTGAAACACGACGGGCTAGGTGACGGTTGGTCGTGAGTACGACGGACTGTCATTGGGTCCGTCGTGTCTTACTTAGACTATGTTTATATGGAGAACCCTGAAAGAGAGTCTCTGACAAGTATGACGGTATGTGCAGGACGGAACGTCACAGGTACGACGGTTTGTCGTAGGTGTCCGTCAGAGTACACTTGAAAAAATATGGAGACCCTTAGGAGAGGGGTCTCTGACCATCATAACGGTTATGCAGGACGGATCGTCTTGGGTATGACGGTTCGTCGTACTTGTCCGTTTGAGGACACTTAGAAAAATGGAGAGAGACCCTTAGGAACAGGGTCTCTGACAACCAGAACGATTGTGCAGGACGGACCGTCGTGGGGATGACGGTCCGTCGCATATGTCCGTTTGAGGACACTTGCATAAAATTGGACAGTGGGGTGTTAGTGCTTTTGGAACGGACCCTACAACGGGTCGTGGGTACGACGGTCCGTCATCGGGGTCTCGTTCTGTAAATCTGTGACAGAACTGGGGGTGCCCCATTCATCCCCTATGACCCAAATCAAATTGGTAGTGTTTGAACCTACATTTGTCTAACCCAAATACCTAGTAAACTAGCAATGCTAAAGCACCTATTTCTAGGGTTGTAAACACGGCAATTTCGAAGATTTTTAACCTAGGTTAGACAGAATTTTATATAAAAGAAATGAACATATCAAGAAGAACTAGGCTAATACTAATTGATAAACAAAAATGCAATACAAATGAGTAGAAATTAGAGACACATACCTGAGAATTGGAGACAAACAAGAGGAAAAGGTACTTGATGATCACGTAGACACCCACAGCAGCAGCTCTCCGACTAGTAGATGATGGCTTTTAGGATTTTGAAAAATATGGGGAAAATGATCGATTGAAGAGAGAGATGGTTTTGGAAGTTGAAAAGGGAGGGAAATAGGAGGAAGAGTGAGGGAATGGGGTGAAATGAAGGGTTGGGGGTTTTAAATGTTGGATTTGTTTTAAAAACCCCCAGCCGGGTCGGGTCGGGTATGCCTCATTAAGGACGCGACGATTCCACAACGAAGGTCCGTCTCATATGTGACGGTCCGTCGTTGGTTCCGTCGCGTGTGCCCTAGTTTGAAAGTAACCGAAAGACGTACCTGGCACGACGGATTCATGCGACTGTCCGTCGCAGTTGAAACGGTCCGTCGCTGTATCCGTCAGTGACTGCTGCAGAGTAATTTTTTGCATAATTTCCTGGTGATGTGCCTGCAAATTAAAAACCCATTAGTAGAAAATGCTACCATTACTAGATATAAATAAACTATTAAGTATTGGGTTGCCTCCCAACAAGCGCCTGATTTAACGTCGCGGCACGACTGAGGACACTTGATTACTCAGCCTTCATCAAGATGGTATGCCTCT
>NC_028641.1:16797188-16800065 GCF_001406875.1 Solanum pennellii | reverse complement strand
TTTGTGGGACATGGCTGATACCGATTGGAGCTCACCACTTTGCCTCATGGTCCTACAAACGTTGAAGGTCGCTTCTTCATTGTTCAACCGAAATTTCATCTGCCCCTTTTCCATATCAACTAAGGCTCTACCTGTAGCAAGGAATGGCCTCCCAAGAATAATAGGCACTTCAAAATCGACTTCACAATCAAGAATAACAAAATCAGCCGGAAATATGAATGACTCCACTTTTACTAGCACATCATGGAGTATCCCTATAGGCCTTTTCACTGTTCGATCAGCCATCAGTAGCCGCATCGCAGTGGGTTTTGGGTCACCCAAACCCAACTTCTTGTAAATCGAGAGGGGCATGAGATTTATGCTTGCCCCCAGATCACATAATGCTTTCGCAAAATGTAATGACCCAACTGTACAAGGAATAGTGAACGCACCCGGATCTTCTTTCTTTTGTACGAGAGATCTTGTAGCAATAGCACTACAATGCTGCAGTCTATCATCATCCTCGAAAGTGACCGATCTTTTCTTTGTAACCAGATCTTTCATAAACTTGGCATAACCGGGCATTTGTTCAAGAGCTTCTACCAAAGGGACATTGATAGAAAGCTGCTTCAGCATTGTTATAAAACGCCGATATTTACCATCCTCGGTCTTTTTCACTAATCTCTAAGGGAAGGGTGGTGGTGGTCTAGGCATGGGAATTACCTTCATAGGGACTTCTGCATCTTTTCCAGTGCTCTCTTCTACTTCAGCACTACCCCGTACCACCTATCATCATCGTTTCTCACTTTTTCCTCATTAGACGGCATAGGTGGGTCAATGGTTTGCTTGCCACCATCAGTGGTGATTGCCATACAGTGTGCATCATTTTTCGGATTTTGGACAGTGTTGCTAGGAAGAGTGCCCGATTACCGTGTGTTCACAGTCGCAGATAATTGGGCCATTTGCAACTCGATTTGCTTAATCGATATTGCATGTGTATCGACTTTTTGCCCAATACCTACTAAATCACACCTTAACTCTTTAATGTGCTCATCACTAGCATCGAACCTCCTCATCATTTTGTGCAACATATCCTCAACTCGCGCCATACTATCTCCACCATCCCTAGGAGTAACTTCACGATTTCGAGGAGGGACATAGGACCCATTCCTATCATTTCTGTTATCATAGTTACCCCTGTTGAAGTTGTTGTCGCGGTTGTAGTTTCCATCTCGGACATAATGACCCTCACGGTTATAGTTACCATAGGTCCGACCTTGGTTCCCTTGACCTTGGCGCCAATTACCCTGATTTGAGCCTTGGACGCTCGGTCAGAAACCTTCCGTCTGCTCATTTACTGCATAGGAGTCCTCCGCATAATAGCATTCATCATTAGGTGGCGGTGGTTTTGACATGTAGTTGACTGCATTTATCTTTTCTTCACCCCCAATGACATGTTTTAGTACTAACCCAAGCTCAGTTCTCATCTGAGCCATTTCTTCACGAATCTCATCTGTGGCTGGGTTGTGAGTGGACTGTACTGCGAAGGTATTTCTCCCGGTATCTATTTTCCTAGTACTCCAAGCTTTATTGTTCCGGGAGATTTTCTCTAATTTTTCAGCAATCTCAGCATAACGACACTCCCCATAAGATCCACCTGCTATAGTGTCCAACACCGCTTTATTATTATCATCTTGTCCCCGATAGAAGTATTCCTTCAGTGACTCATCATCTATACGGTGATTTGGGACACTTCTCAAGAACGAGGTGAATCTATCCCAAGAACTACTAAATGACTCTCCGGTAGTGCCACAAAGTTGTTCACTCTGTCTTTGTGGTTTAGTTTCTTGGAGACCGGATAGTAGCGTGCTAAGAAGACATCCCTTAGTTGGTCCCAAGTGAAAATTGAGTTTTAAGGGAGCTCAGTGAACCATATAGAAGCCTCTCCCGTCAGTGAGAGTGGAAACACTCTAAGCCCTATTACATCCAAGTCCAAGTCAGGCCTCCCTACACAACTTTTACACACTGCCCTTACCTTAGCTATATGGGCATGTGGATTCTCAGAAGGTAGCCATGAAAACAAACCTCTGGCAGTGAGCATTTGCATCAGGCTACTAGTTACCACAAAAGTATGGCCTGGTGGTAAAGGAGGCAAGACAAGTGGCCCATCAGAGTCTGCTATGTTGTCATAGCCTCTGTAGTATGCTTGGGGCCGTGGAGCGGGATTTTGTCCCCTCAGTTGGTGTTCACCCGGAGCATCGGGTAACAACTGACCATGAACATCAACCGGGGCTGGGATGTTCTGGTTTGGATCATCATCATTGATTCCCAAGTTCCGATTCATGCTGCGTAGTGTACACTCTAATTCGTGATCATAGGGAAACAGGGGTTCTCTTCCTCTCCGTGTATTTGGCATACAAGGAGGATGGTTCTGCACAAATCAAAAACAATAAAACAAAGTAAAATCAAGAAAATATCAACTAAACTATAGTAATAAGTTTAAGTTAATCTAAAAGCTACTTTCCCCGGCAGTGGCGCTAAAATTTGATACGCTCAAACTTACTTCTCAAATAAGAAGTAAAGCGGTCGTGTCAAGTAAATAACCCAAGTATTGAGGTTGGGATCGTTCCCACGAGGAAAATAGTTTAGACTTAACTTCAATCTACTATTACTATTGTTCAGTCAATTACTTCCTTGGAAAGCAAAAACAATAAAAGGGGGGTTTCTATTTCTAAATAAATGAAAATAACTGGCGAAATTGAAAGAGACACTTAACAACTTAGAATGTTGGAGTTTAATCAATTAATCAAAGTAACTAGGGTTTACGTGTTCCCCACAGGTTCATAACTTGATAATTCTAACTATAACAATTCTTTCCTAGTATCTTGCATGCAAAGT
>NC_028641.1:16770099-16796485 GCF_001406875.1 Solanum pennellii | reverse complement strand
GAACTATTTATAGAAAATAAAAACCTAATTAAACAAGGATTCTATTTGCTGGAAATCTGTCAAAACGCGGCTAGGTCGACGGACCTCGCGACAGATCGTCGTGGTCACGACGGACCGTCACGGACTCCGTCGTCCCATACTTGTGCAATTTCTTCTGCTGCTCCCTTCATTACCCTCGACGGCAAGTATGACGGATCGTCACAGGCACAATGGTCCGTCGAGGCTCTCATTCCAAAACACTTAAAACTCTTGGAATATGGGTACCGGGACTACTTCTCTGAACTTCATGACAATCTGCAGGACGGACCGTCATAGACACGACGGACCGTCATGGACTCTGTAACCCCACACTTGGTCAGACTTCCCTATCTTCCTTCAGCAGCTGCACTACGCTGCCACCTATGGACCGTCACAAGCATGACGGACGTCACAAGCTCCGTAGGTGGTCTCTTCTGCATTTCTTCGCTCAAAAACCTCCGCATTCATCTTTGGAAAGATTTCTTGCAAATAAGGAGAAACTTATATAAAAATTAGCACAAAAAGGCTTTTGGACAGACTAAACTTAAGGAAAAAGTATTAATAATACCATGAAACCACGGTATATCAAGTAGCAGAAGAAATTGCACAAGTATGGGACGACGGAGTCCATGACGGTCCGTCGTGATCACGACAATCCGTCGCGAGGTCCGTTCATCCAGCCGTGTTTTGACAGATTTCCAGCAAATAGAGTCCTTATTTAATTAGGTTTTATTTTTTATAAATAGTTCGAAAAACCTCATTTTTGAGGTTAGACCCTTGATTATTGTTAGACCCTTGATTATTGTTAAACTCTGGATTATTTGGTGAGACTCTTGTAATTTATTGTTGGTGATTTTTGTTGATTAATCAAGCGAATTTTTAGATTTTACCCTTTCTCATTGAAGTAAGTGCATGAATTCTTATATCATATATTTGAATATTGTGATTATGAGTATGGGTAACTAAACTCCATAGCTAGGGTTGTGGAAACCATAGGCGAATAATGAGGTAAAACCTAACTAAAATAACAATTCTAGAATAGTGTCTTGCATGTATTGATAATTCTTTCGCTTAGAAGTCTTTTTAACGGATGGCCAACGTTAGAAATCGACTTAATGCTACTTTCCGGACCAAGGAGGTAGATAATAGGAAAAGAATTATCAACATTGATTTAGTGTATACTATCTAATAGGCTAGTATTGATTGGTACGAGGTAATAACTTAGTCAAATATAGAATACGATGCTTAGTATGAGGTAAAGGTAAGGGTTAGTATAGCAACACACTTAGCCAGACCAAGGTGCGGAGTGAAATTTTCTAGATGCCGGACCAATGTTTTAGAAATACATAACTTATCACTTTGCATGCAAGATACTAGGAAAGAATTGTTATAGTTAGAATTATCAAGTTATGAACCTGTGGGGAAAACGTAAACCCTAGTTACTTTTATTAATTGATTAAACTCCAACATTTGAAGCTGTTAGTTGTCTCCTTCAATTTCGCTAGTTATTTTCATTTATTTAGAAATAAAAAAACCCCTTTTTATCATTTTTGCTTTCCAAGGAAGTAATTGACTGAACAATAGTAATAATAGATTGAAGTTAAGTTTAAACTATTTTCCTCGTGGGAATGATCCCAACTTCACTAGTTGGGTTATTTACTTGACACGACCGATTTACTTCTTATTTGAGAAGTAAGTTTGAGCGTATCAGTCACCTACTACAGGACTGATGGGCCATCAGTGGAACCGTCAGTCAAGCTCTGCCGACACATCTTCACTAAAATGAGCATAACTTTTTACCTGGAGTTGGGATTTTAGCAAGCTTAATGGAATTGGAAAGAGTGTTTAATTATATTTTATTTGATATCTAATTAATTTTGTGCTAAGAGAAAACTGTTTGAAGTTGACCCAACATCCAATTCCTTCTAATTGGCTGCTGACCCTCTCCCGCTGTCAGACCTACGGTACGTAGGTCCAACCACAAATCATACTTGTCGTCCATGGGTAGGATCAAAGACCATCAAAATATGTACCTTAGCCACGGAACCCAACCTACGATCAGTGGGTGTTTTCGTCGGTATTCACATCAACTAATTTTGAAGACTAGGTTTTTCTTCATTTGAGATCCAAGGTGTTACATATATCTCCCTTGATAAAAATTTTCTTCGAATGAAGTCTAAACAATCTGAGTATGGAGGGAAGGAGTTGCAATACCTACCACTAAGTACTAAAAATGGATTACCTACCACTAAGTACAAAAAATGGATATTTAACTAATTGAGTTCCAAGAACAGGCAAATATGCTGAAATGCAAGAACAACTGAAAGATAATGAGACTGAATTTACACAAGAGAAATTGTGAGACGAAAGAGGAATTATTACCTTAGGCTGAAACGGAATCAAAATGGAAGAGGTGAGAATGCATGGCCTTCAGGGCTCTGCTTACCAAGTAGCTCCCTCTACGAACTGTCTCCTCTACAAAACCTTCATGAAGCGACTTCCTTATTTCTCAACCTACAAATCTAACGGTCAAGAATTTCAATTGTCACTTCTTCATAAGTGAGACTATCCTTCACAGCCACACTCCCTAATGGTACTATTGATGTCGGATCACCCACACACTTCTCCAACAAGGAAGTATGAAAGACTGAATAAACCGCTGCGCTGGCAACTCTAACTCATATTCCACATTACCAAATCTTTTTCTGGATTTTGTAAGGATCTACATATCTAGCACCGAGCTTCCCTTTCTTGCCAAATCACATCACCCCTTTCATAGGTGACACCTTTGGGAAAACCCAATCATCATTTCGAACTCTAAGTCTCTTCTCCTCACATCTACATAGGACTTCTGAAGAGTATGATCTGTCTTTTGTCCATCTTTGATGAGTTGAAATTTTTCCATAGCCTCATGAACTTAACCCGACCCTATCAAGGCTACTTCACCTACTACAACCAAACAATATGGGACCCGCATATATGCCCACATAGTGCCTCATACTGGGCCATCTACATAATGGAAAGAAAGATATTATTATAGGCGAACTCCATGAGAGGTAGGTGATCATCCCAACTACCCTTGAAATCAATCACACAAGCTCTCAGCATGTCCTTTAAGGCCTGAATTATGAGAGGTAGGCGAACTCTATGAGAGGTATGTTCTGCTTAACCATCCTCCTGTGAATGAAATGTTGTACTGAGATTTACCTGAGTACCAAGACCTAGGATTTCCGAAAATTAAAGGTAAATGAAGGACCTCTATTTGGGATGATAGACGAGGTAACCCCATGCTACCTGACTATCTCACAAGTGTAGAGTTTGGTGTATTCCTCCACTGAATATGTAGTCTTGATAACCAAGAAGTGAGCTGACTTGATAACTTTGTCCACTATCACCCAGATGGAGTCATGTTGTTTGCGAGTACGAGGTAAACCCGTAATAAAGTCCATGTTTATCACTTCCCACTTCCATGTGAGAATATTAATATCTCGAGACACACTACCTGGTTTCTGATGTTCTACCTTAACCTGTTGATAATTAGGACACTTAACCAAAAAATCTACTCTTTCCCTCTTCATGCCATTTCACCAAAAGACTTAAGGTAAATCACAATACATCTTAGTGGCACCTGATGAATGGAATATATGGATTTATGAGATTCTGTAATGATTTTTTGCCTCAACTTACACACATTTGGAACATATAAGCGGCCCTGGTAAGGAAGAATACAATCTCCCCCTTGGGAGAACACCTCAACTTTCTACTGATGGACTACACCTTTCAACTGCAGTAATATAGGATCACTATCCTATTTTTCTTTAACCTTCGCTACCAGTGAAGATTCTGATCAATTTTGAACTATCACCCCCTATATGATGTAAGAATTAGGCAAATTCCAAAGTGAGCAAGCCGGTGAACATCATTGGCTAGTTCTTTCCTTTCTTCCTCTACATGTGCTTGACTACCCATAGACAGTCTGCTGAGAGCATCAACCACTAATTGACCTTACTAGAATGGTAAAACACATACATGTCATAGTCTTTGAGGAAATCAAGCCATCTCTTCTGGCGAAAATTCAACTCTTTCTAGGTGAACACATATTGGAGGCTCGTATGGTCTGTGAACACATTTATACGAACACCATACAAGTAGTGTCTCCAAATATTTAGGGAAAATACTACTGTTTCAAGCTCGAGGATATGAGTCAGATAGTTCTACTCATGAACCTTAAGTTGCCTAGAA
The DNA here is from genome assembly GCF_001406875.1 of Solanum pennellii. Lineage (NCBI taxonomy): Eukaryota > Viridiplantae > Streptophyta > Magnoliopsida > Solanales > Solanaceae > Solanum > Solanum pennellii. Next base: position 16,792,225 of record NC_028641.1, on the reverse strand, counting down.
GCATAAGTTATGACCTTACTTCGTTGTATCAACACACAACCTAGGATGACCCTAGATGCATCACAATAAATTACATACCCTTATAAATCATTTGGTAGAGTCAATATAGGATATGTAGTCAAGCGGGCCTTTAGTTCTGAAAAGCTTTTCTCACACTTATCTGACAACTAAAATTTGACCTTGTTTTGAGTCATATTGATCAATGGCGAATCTATGTATGAAAATAATTCAACAAATCTACTGTAATAACCGACCAATGCCAAAAAAATTCTGATATCTTTTAGAGGTGGGTTTGGGCCAGTGTTTCAATGCCTCAATTTTCTGAGAATCCACTCGGATCTCTTTGGTAGATACCACATGATCAAGGAAAGAGACAGAATGTAACCAAAATTCAGTTGTACTGAACTTAGCAAATAACAGGCGATCTTTGAGAGTTTGCAGAACAACTCTTAGATGAGTCACATGTGCCTCCTCAATTCGAGAATAAATAAGGATATCATCGATAAAGACGATGATGAATGAGTCCAAGTACTATTTGAGCACCTAGTTCATTAAGTCCATGAAAGCTATAGGAGTATTGTTAGTCCAAAAGACATAAGTACAAATTCATAATGACTATAGTCTTCGGAATGTCACTATCTCTGACTCAGATATGATAATAGTCAAATCTAAGGTTTATCTTAGAAATGAAAGTAGCACCTTGAAGTTATTTTAACAGTTCATCAATCATGGGTATGAGATACTTATTCTTGGTGGACTTTGTTCAACTAACGATAGTCAATTCACATTTTGAGAGAACCATTTTTATTTTTCACGAACAATCTAGAGCACCCCATGGAGAGATACTAGGTGTGATGAAGCCCTTATCTAGAAGGTCTTTCAACTGCTCTTTCAATTCCTTCAGATCGGCTAAAGCCACCCGGTGTTAGGAGGAATTGAATGGGATAGGTATCTGGGAGGAGGTTATTTCGAAGTTGATTCTCCTTTGGGAGGAACTCTGGGAAGTTCTTCTGGAAATTTATACTACTAGACTAACTCAAGAATTGGGGTTCCGGAGTTTGAATCCGTAAGCCAACCAAGATTATAGATATACCCTTTTGAGAACATTTTTTTTGGCCTTATAGTAAGAGATGAATCTACTCATATGCATTGAGCTATTACCCTTCCATTCTAAGAATGACTGGTTTAGAAACTTAAGCCAAACGATTCTAGTTTTATAATCGATTAAGGCATAATGGTCATGTAACCAATCCATGCCTAGAACCATATCAAAATCTACCATTTCTAACTCAGATTTGTTGAGTGACTTTCGGAAAGACTGTGACAGAGCAATTTTTGTATACCCATCTAGTTATAACTGAGTTACCAACTGGAATAGAGACTGAGAAGGGTTTTGAGAGATTTTCTGGACTATACCAAATTTTATTGCTATATAGGGAGTTACAAAAGAAAGTGTAACCCCTGGATCTAATAATGCGTAAACATCTAAATGAAACACTCGTAACGTACCAGTGACCAATCAGGAGAATCTTCCTGGTTCTGTCAAGCCAGGAGAGCATACAACCTATTCTGGCGCTGACCGCTGCCGGTATGAGATGAAACACCTTACTGAGTTGGGAGACCTGCTGGAGCTGTACACTGAGCCCTTTTGTTATTACCTCTTTTCCCATGTATGAAATAAGGGAAATCCTTCAACCTGTGGCCAGAAAGACCACACCCAAAACACCCTTCCTTGCCCGCAACACATTCGCCCGGATAGTTCTTACCACACTTTGGACAAGTTGGGACGGGCTTGTTACCTGAAGGACTCCCATAAGAATTGGAGCTTGATGTCCTACCTTTATGATCCTATTGAAATATGGGGGATAGAGCACTAGTTGATGAAGGTGTTAAGGCTATAGATATTTGCTGAAACTGTGAGCGGTTCTTACCGCCCGACTTTTGTTGTGAGTATTCATAGTTTCCTGTACTGTCCTTTTTGTTATGCTTTGAAAATTACCTATGTTTATCTGCCTCAACCTGCTGTGCATGAGTCATTAGTTTAGAGATATCCATATCCTCTAGAAGCATAACATTCCTACACCCGGTCTTCTCCATATCAGATACCCCAAAAAGGAACTTACTTATTTGTTCCCTTGAATCGACAACCATTTAGAGCATACTGGGAGAACTGGGTAAACTTCAACCCATACTCTTGGACTGATATTTAACCTTGCTTCAAGTTCATGAACTTTTGTGCCTTAGTTTCTCTAAACTCTCTTTGGAAGAATCCTAGTCACAGGAACTGCATCCACATTCCTATTTTATTTTCGTTGAGTACACTCTCAGTTCCAATCGCTCTAAAAATTTTCTTAACGTTCTCAATAAAGTTATGTGGGTCCTCATTAACCTTTGAACCTATTTTATTTCCGTTGAGTACACTCTCAGTTCTAGTCGCTCTAAAAATTTTCTTAACGTTCTCAATAAAGTTATGTGGGTCCTCATCAACCTTTGACCTTAGAAATTCTGCCAGATTCATCTGAACAAAGTTTTGAACCCTAGATGCAACTGATCCACCATTTTGTTTACAAGAACTGTGGCTTGCTGGTTGTCTTGATTGGCCACACTCTAAGCTAACATCTGAACCTTACTTTGAAATTTTGCATTCTTAACCTCATGGTTTGGGACTAGAGGAATTGAATTAGCATTGTGTGCATTAGCATTTTGTGTATTAGCTCTATGAGAAGGAATGATTTGAAATGCATAACGACGAATTAGAAAAGAGATTTAGATCATACCCACATACAATAAGAATAATAAAGAAGGTGAAGTTTTTCATAGAACACTTCATAGCCTCCCTCTCATAGTTGTGGTGCACTTCATACTCGTGAAAGAGAATCTACTTAGTGCGACTTTCAGACATCCTAGCACTCTTGAATCTAATGTTCTGATACCAAATTTGTCACGCCCCGGGGATACCCCTTGACGTAACACGGTACCTAAGATTACTAGTGACCCCAAGATAACCCAGAGTCGTGCATATTATAAGCATACTAAAAATAACTAAGTAAAACATGAACTATGCAGAAGCTAAAAATAGTGGATAACTGAAATTGAGGAATTCAAAACTCGTCTTAATATATAAGCATACTAAGATATTAATAACAACGCAAACATGAACTTAACAATTCAAGTTTATTATATTACTATGTCTGAGAAGCCTCTAACTAAGTTGACTTGCTGAGACATGCCCCCAACTAACTCTAAAAAGATTGAAAATTAAATAAAAAGACTAAGTGAAAACCATGTCTATTGTCCTAAGAATATGAGGACTTACCACTGAAGTCGCTGTATGCGGACCGAGTATTAATCTAAGCGTGATCTGAATGTTGAGTATGTGAACCTACATCATGAAAGGATGTAGTATAAAATATGTGTTTGGAATGTAATGAGCAGATATGATATAGATAGTGATACGCTCAAACTTACTTCTCAAATTAGAAGTAAAGCGGTCGTGTCAAGTAAATAACCCAACTAGTGAGGTTGGGATCGTTCCCACGAGGAAAATAGTCTAGACTTAACTTCAACTTGTTATTACTATTGTTTGGTCAATGACTTCCTTGGAATGTAAAAACAATAAAAGGGGGGTTTCTATTTCTAAATGAGTGAAAATAACTAACGAAATTGAAAGAGACACTTAACAGCTTTGAATGTTGGATTTTAATCAATTAATCAAAGTAACTAGGGTTTACGTGTTCCCCACATGTTCATAACTTGATAATTCTAACTATAACAATTCTTTCCTAGTATCTTGCATGCAAAGTGATAAGTTATGTATATCTAAATCCTTGGTCCGGCATCTAGAAAATTTCACTCTGCACCTTGGTTCTGCTACGTGTGTTGCTATACTAACCCTTACCTTTACCTCATATTAAGCATCGTATTCGATATTTGACTAAGTTATTACCTCGTACCAATCAATACTAGCCTATTAGATAGTATACACTAAATCTATGTTGATAATTCTTTTCCTATTATCTACCTCCTTGATCCGGCAAGTAGCATTAAGGCGAGTTCTAACGTTGGCCATCCGTTAAAAAGACTTCTAAGCGAAAGAATTATCAATACATGCAAGACACTATTCTAAAATTGTTATTTTAGTTAGGTTTTACCTCATTATTCGCCTATGGTTCCCACAACCCTAGTTATAGAGTTTAGTTACCCATAGTCATAATCACAATATTCAAATATGTAATATAAGAATTCATGTATTACTTCAATGAGAAAGAATAAAATCCAAAAGTTCACTTGATTAATCAGCAAAAGTCACTAACAATCAATTACAAGAGTCTAAAAATATTCAAGAGTCTAACAAAGAGTCTCAAAATAATCAAGAGTATAACAAAGAGTCTAAAAATAATCAAGAGTCTAACCCCAAAAACGAGGTTTTTCGAACTATTTATAAAAATAAAAACCTAATTAAATAAGGACTCTATTTGCTGGAAATCTGTCAAAACGCGGCTGGGTCGACGGACCTAGTGACGGATCGTCGTGGTCACGACAGGCCGTCATAGATTCCGTCGTCCCATACTTGTGCAATTTCTTCTTCTGCTCTCTTCATTAACCTCGACGGCAGGTATGACGGATCGTCACAAGAACAACGGTCTGTCGAGGGTCTCCGTTCCAAAACACTTGAACTCTTGGAATTTGGGTACTGGACTACTTCTCTGATCTTCATGACGAACCAGCAGGACGGACCGTCATGGCTACGACGGTCCGTCACGCGCTCCGTAACCCCACACTTGGTCAGAATTCCCCATCTTCCTTCAGCAGCTGCACTACGATGCCACCTACGGACCGTCACGAGCAAAACGAACCGTCACAAGCTTCGTAGGTGGTACTTTTCTGTATTTCTTGCTCAAAAACCTCCGCATTTATCTTTTAGACAGATTTCCTGCAAATAAAGAGAAACTTACGTAAAAATTAGTACAAAAAGTCTTTTGGACACACTAAACTTAAGGAAAAAGAATTAAAAAATACCGTGAAACCACGGTATATCAGATACTAAGGAGAAAATATATATAATTTGAACGAAGAGTAAATGAGTAATAAGATAAATTGAGTAAGAATGTAAATACTGAAACATAACTGAAAAGCTAAGTTGAACGCAATGGCTAAGTACTAATCATGAAAATAGCATAATGAACTGAATTCTGAGGTATATACTGAAAACTTGGTCAAGTGCACTGAGAGTCTAACTGTGGGAGCTATTATTAGCCAACATAAAACCACGTGAGCTAACGTGGAGTCTTATGCATATGCCCCACTGAGAGGACCTAATAAACCTTGTCAAGGGTATAAAGACGTGACTGATATGATTTCGAAATCTTATGCCCAAAAGATGGGACTTAAAATTCTACATGGGCACGTAGTTTTGGACTATGAGGGCATGCTGAACCCTAGTCAACTCGGTTCTAAGTCTACTCCCAACTAAATATGTTTATGATACAAATGTAACTGAAATACTAAATGCTCAAAATACCAACATTCTAACTGAGATTGCAACATTTATGTACTGATAATGTGACATTCAAAATCAGGAGAACGATTATCTATTTAGATGAACTAGCAAGTGTAATTCATAAACTATGAGAATCTACACAAATTAGGGTTTTCAGTTCCATACAAGAAATTAAGCAAACTTTCCAAGAAAACATGCTATTTCGGTTTATGATACTACAACAACTGAATCACAGTAAATATCCAATGATTTAGAAACCCTAGGTCTAAGAAAGATATGGAGAATCAAGGAGTTGACCAAATTTTAGGGACCTAGTGGGTAAAAGGAACCCACTAGGGAAATTCCACATACATGGTGACAAAACATATAGAGAAATCCTTCGTTTTTGGGGCTGAAATTGAAGAACATTGTTTCCTATTCTTGAAGGAAACTAGCGTGTCTTTCTCTTTTTTAATCCTAATTTGGATAATTTTTGGAGAATGAGGGTTCAAGGTATGTCTGACTTAGTTTTTAGGCTTAAATTGAATAAAATGACATAGTTTAGGCATCAAGCGACGTAGTTTAAATGCCCAACACATAATGTAAAGGACCAACACAACTTTGACATTAATTTGATGACTGCCACCTACTACAAGACTGAAAGTCCGCCGATTGACCTAACAACCATCGATAGGAGTGATCAATCAAGCTCTCTCTGATAAGGCTTCACTAAAATGAACATAACTTCTTATTGGGAGATGGGATTTTAGAAAACTCAGCTTTTTTGGAAAAATGATTTAATTATCTTTCATTTGATATGTCATTGGACACCGAATTCATTCTCTGATAAAATATATGACCATTTGAAGTTGAATAAATAACCAATTCCCTCCAATCGGCTGCTGACCCTCACCAACAGTCAGACCTATGATCTATAGGTCCAACCACGAACTGTACTGGTCAACCATGGGTGGGATCAGATACCATCAAATTTTGGACCTTAGTGGCGTAACCCACCTATGGTATATGGTTCTACCTATGGTGCGTGGGTGGTTCCGTCGGTACTAGCACCATTTTTTTTAAAAAAAAACTAGGGTTTTCTTTAATTTGAGATCTTAGGTACTACACCAAATCATATGTCATATTGATGTAATTTGAATCCACAATCTTAGACCGTTCATGGGCTATCAACATCACATGAACGAACCAAACAAAATAGCACTTCCATTTCTGCTTCATATTTAATTTGTTACCCTTGATTAAACTCATCAACTTTGCACTAATGATGTTCTTGTTCCTTGTCACTTTAAAATTAAAATTCTCACCTTGTCTAAGGACTTTGTTTAGTTTTTAATTTACGGGGTATGTTGAGTAATTCAGAATTATCATTTACACAAAATCAAATTTCATGTAATATTTTTTCATTTTTCACACGTCGCAACAATATATAATGGACAATCCGTCCATTAAACTAAAAAAAAACTGAAATATGACACTACTGTCCAAAGCAAGTACCCTTAAATTTATTATTATTTTTTGTTCAACCATAATATTTCTAAAGTCACGAAAAACTTTCGTCCTTGATCATATAGAGATCTTTGCTAGAAACGATTCTACCTCATCTGACCACGTTGCAAGGCCATACAACTCCCCAGAGATATTGCTTGCACAAATTGGCAATGATAGGGGGATCATCCTCATCTCGACTAGTCTCTCTACTACTCTTCTCACTATCATTTTCCCCTTTACTACGCTTAACATTATTACTAGCATTAACACTACTGTACTGGTAATTGTCAATCTTCGTCATTGTTTTCATTTCTGAATCAAACTCGTGTGTTTCTAGTAATTTTTTTTTACAAGTTTTCAAAACTTCTTCAGCCTTTTGTTTCTTAATTTTAGAAGCAACATGAACAGATGGTTTAGTGCTTCCACCTCTTGTTTTAGCCATACTTTATAATCTACAAGCAAAAACACATTTATCAACCGCTAGTTTATTAATATAAACCGAGTAATGCTCAAATAAGACATGCAAAATAAATAGCAGTTTCAATGAAAATCAACAATGCAATAGACATAAACATCATTAAAGTCGATCAAAGTTCAATAGAAAATTCAAATTATTAGGGGGAATAGACATAAAAACACCATTAAAGCTATCAAAGTCCTAGTAAAAATTTCTTAATCAATAGGCGAAATAGACATAAATATATAGCTACCATATAGGGCTAAATATTTTTATCCAAACAAAAACGTCAATAGAGACAACAAATATTCACTAAATACGACGAGAATTTCATCCCAAACAAGAACATGAAGAAGAACAATCTATAAAATGGGGTGATTAAATCATTACACTACCATAACAAAATAAAAAATTAAATACGGCTAAAAATTACCAAAAAACAACATTAGTAAAGGTTCAACTTACCAAAGATGAGAGCTTTGAACTTGGAGAAGAAGATTGACAAAAACAGATGAAGGTCTGGGAAGGGTTTGGAGAGGCTTTTTGAGTATTATATCATTCCAATAAAGGACGATGAAAAGGCTGTAAAAGTTGATGAAAAAAAAGTTTGTGGGGATGAGTAGTGTATGATTTCACAGATTCCATCTTTCAAGAATAGAAGATGTTCTTGGAAGATAAAAAACCTTTGGAGAAGAAAAAACGTCGAAAACTTTACTCAGATTGCCTCGATTCTTATCATATAATAATACTTTTTAAAAAAATGTATTGGGATTATAGTATATTTTTGTAAACTTGTATATTTTTCCCAAGTTTTAAAAATAATAAACAAGCTCATAATCCCACATTCATAAATATACTGCAAATTTTAAGAAATACCAAAGAGACCCATGACTCCACACTTTTTTTTAAAACCTAGATCTAAAATGAATCAAACACAAATTAAGTGGATATTGGCTAAAGTAAATCTTAAAGGTGCGCACAATACCAAATAATCTCACCACCTTTTGTTCCCTGTCATTAAGAAATCAAATTTTCTAACTATACCATCCCTAATTCAATTTCTTTTTCCACCCAAATATGATTATACTAATAAATTATATATTCTAGCAATCGATGAATACATATACAAAGATGAGATAGTAGTATACTTGAACAATGTTGTTGGTTTTCCTCCTCTGTGTGAATTTTTTGTGGGACGCCGCACGACTTGTGCAAGGAGTAAAACAAAAAAAAAGAAAATAATAAACACTATATTACACTAATATATTTTATTTTTTCATGGGTCAAATGACATAAGGTATTAAATAAGGTATGAACTTAGTTTATTAACCACCAACTAAATCAATTATTTAAAAATTTTCGTCAATTAAATAATTGTAGCTACCTAATAGTTCAAAATTTTTACTTAACATTTTATAGAAAAATTCAAAATAGTCTTAATGCTCAAAATGACCTAACGGATCATTACACTTCATAAAACATCTAGAGATCTTCCTATTATAAAATGTCGAAGTAGATCATGACAGATTAATATTGTGCTTTAATGATCTACCTTTGCACAAATAATGCCCGTGTTTCTACTATCAAGTTATGAAGATCTTTTTTCGTCTTGCACACAACACTTTAGGTACACACTTATAAATAACATTAATTACAACATGAAATTGACCTGAACTGACTTGCATACTCTGGAACTATAATGGTAACATTGATTTGTCTTAGCAATTTACTGTTCTCCAGGAACTCTAGTACTTACTGAGTTACATCTTCCTCCACCGCACTCCAAGCATCTATGAAGAAATCAATTTCATAGTCATCTGGTCTAGGACTCTTGTTCACCTGAATACTGAACATGTTTGTTTTACTTTCTTTGAGGGTGTAAAATTGGATACCCTATATCGAAAAAAATATTGTATATATAAGTAAAATGATACACGAAGTGATTAAACCATATATTCTGGACATTCTTGATATAACAAACTATTGTAGCCTAATGGTCCAAGTTGTTTTGGATGAGCTTTTGCTCATGTGTTTGAATCTCACTAGACTTCTTTTTATTTATTTATAATTTTTGAGCACCCTTGTTAAAATTTCTAGCATAACTCATTTCATCTTCCATTCCACATAAATTATACATTAGATTTCCTCATAAGTTATGTAAATAATAATTATGTAGAATTAACAAAAAATTCAATCAGTCAGAGTATAAAAGTAATATATGAATAACTTTTACACAACATTTAAAAAACTATCGATCAGACATATATAAAATTAATGCATGAACAACTTTTATTTTATTTACAACCAAATCTGATATCAAATTAATACATGAATAACTAAGTTATTCATCATAGAATTAGAAAAGAGTTGTATTGATATGTTTAAATAATTTTACAGATTTGTTTTCCCTTGCTGGTAGTGTTTTCCATAATACTCCCTCAGTTTTAAAAAGGATGACCTAGTATGACTTGGAACGGAGTTTAAGAAAAGAAAGAAGACATTTTAATCTTGTGATTCTATATTAAAGTTATGTCAAATGTACCTAAATGTCATTTAATCTTGTGGCATTAAACATACCATGTGGAAAGTTAAAGTCAAAGTGTTGCCAAAAAAGGAAAGGGTCATTCTTTTTGAAACAGACTAAAATAGAAATAGGATCATTCTTTTTTAAACAGAGGGAGTATAAAATATGTGAAAATGAGGTTATTATTCTATAAGATGTCGAATCAAATAAACAATAGTAGCGTAGATTCTACGATTTAATAATCAAACAAAAAAAACTAGCAAGTAATAATCCGTTTGAGAAGATCGATTTAGTCGATTTTCCATGAGACACTGACATAATCATAGTAATTAATAATGTGCTGAGATAATTGTTATGCGCTGATTTATAGGATCGATCGTTATGTAAGAATTACTTTACAATTAAATTATATTATAAAATATTTTTGTTCATGTATTGTTAATACATTTATTCTTATTTCATATTTTATGTCTCATGAAATAATATGTTAACTTTTTCCAACTTAACGATTACCTAGAATCGCCAGCCAAATGTTACATAAGATTGATATTTCTTTACAACCAACCAAACATTACCTATAATTCACTCCAACTATTTATTTTATTTGATTCAAAAGGCAAACCCAACCCCTCTAAAATTAGTCGTATGGAATGGAACGTTTGTGAAATAATATTTTGAATATGGGTAATTTTCTAAAAAGTGATATTTAACATAGATTTTTCTACAAAGCTCCTTATCTCACATTTTTTCTTTTGAAATTTACTCACATGCCTCTAATCAAACATAATGACGCCTCGATATAACGTTTATACTTGTACATTATTTTTTTTAATCATTCCTACCATACTACCCAAAAAATGGCCCCAACCACACGACCCCTGAAAATAGTCACCATCAATATAATATAATTTAAGCATATAATATGCGTTACGTATTTTCGTTTGACAAATTGATCCCCTATACCTAACTAGTCGCTATCCAGCCACTTGTCAAATAATTGAATTAATAGATAAGAACAATGACCTAACGATTAAAACAATTGACAAGAAGTTAATCACTAAACAACCAAGAACAATAATTAATTAAACAATATTTCAAAACACATACTACATATGTTTAACTAATGACATCAAAAGGAATGTATAATGAAATCCCAAATAAATTTTACATCAAGAAATTAAAAATAAACATAACATTATTACAAGGTATAAAAAGCAAATACACTCGTAGGGAAATTGGCGTCACTTGTTAGAAACAAGCATCCAAGACACAACAGCAACACAAGGCGGCACAGCTGCAACAAACCACAAAAGAAAATGTAATTTCGTGCGGGAAAAAAAAAAGCTAATCAAATTTGAGCATGCAATAAGTACCAACACTTTTCCCATTGCTTGCTAGCTTTTAGTTTGGGTATAGTAGCTAGTGGACTTTAAAAATTTAAAAGAACAATCCCAAAATGATACAACTTGTAATTCCAATACTACAAGAGAAAATGAAGATTTTTTTATAATTTGTATGTGATCATTTCATTAATATCCTTATTATACTTTATTTCACTTTGTTGTAAATTGTTTCACTTCAATTTTGTTTTGACTTTTGACTAAGAAATAAGCTCTATCCACTAAAATCTCGTGATGCGATACAAGATAGGTTTGTTGACATGAAAGATCTCAATTGTGTGAGATACAAAATATTAATTTTTTTTCTAAAAAGGAAAAATTAATTGGGTGAGACAATAGTTATTTATTCTTCTTGTTTTGTGGGTCAACAAATTGATTCAAAGTTCGTGCACGCAAAAGATGAAATTTGGGTCCACCCACTTAATAAGCAAAAAGGAGCCTTATGAGATTTCATACATACTAGCTTATTAGAATTAGGCAATATTAAAAATGCACATATTAGTAGGTAGCTATTAATCCCTTTTTTATATTGACGTAAAATAAGATATTTTTTTTCATTTTATCTCATTTTATGTGAGATTATTCAACTCGATAAGAAGTTTAAAAAAGAGAAAATGACTTATAAAATTTGTGATTCAAAATAAATGACATAAATTTGTGTGATTATAAATTATTTTACTAAAAATAATAATTATATTATAATTAAATTATTACTTAACATAAAAATATTTCATTCATTTTAAGACTCACCGAAAAAGAAAGTATACTTTTAGATATAACCTTCTAATATACATTAATAGAAAAAAAAATTAATTGACTGCAAAAGTATTTGCAATAGTTATTAATTTATTTTTTTTTTAAAAAAAAGCAGAGAATGGAATTACTAACCATCCTTTCCAAAATCCATCGCCTCTGGATTGAGTAGTAAGTGGAACAGATGAATGGGATTGTACATCTCTAGTTGGATAACCAGCTGGTGGTGGTGGTGCCACAAAAGCACTTGCCTGCTGCTGTGTCTGTGATGATCCTGATTCAGCCTGCTTTTGGTTGTAGCTATTCATCTTCAAGATGTAGATCGATATCAAACTTTTCAAATTAATTAAATATGTAAATACGGTTGATGTTTTGTGCCTATGTTTTGGTGTGTATATATAGTTGTTATTTAGAGTTGGGAGGAAGAAGAGGAGGAAAGTTCACAAATGTGGAGTTGTTCAACACATGAATAAAAATAACACACGTAACTTAACACCCTAATTAAGACCTGCTACATTTATTAAATAATATCTCTCTCTCTCTCTCTCTCTCTCTCTCTCTCTCTCTATATATATATATATATATATATATATATTACTTCCTAACTTTCAATTTTATCTCACAATATTTGATTCATTTGACGTGATATGTTTTTTAAAAAACCTTTAAAGCTTCTGATTTAATTTATATATTTATATTATGTGCTTTTAAATTATTTTAATAAGAGATAAAAAAAAATTATTTATAATTATAATAATAACTATAATAGGATGATATTTTTTGAAACAGATTGAAATGAAAAAAAAAACACTAATCAAATAAAACATATGAAAATTCTATTATAGTTCTTTTATATATAGCAATATTAAATATTAATATCACTATATATTTATAAAGTACTTTCATTGGCACACATTTTTAGATTCGATTTTTTAAATTTTATTTACTAAAATAAGTTGTAAATCATTATGAGCATATACTTATTTTATCACGAGTAAAATGAAAATGTTGAAGTTAATTGTCCTTTTTTAGAAACTGGATAAAAAGAAGGTCAAGATAAGTTTGTTTCCTGATTTAGCTTATGTTTGTGTGTAAATGAATTTCAATTTTTACACGCACTATTATACAAGGTTAATACGTTAATGTATAATATTGTATTTATTAGTTAGTAAGTTGTTTTAGTTAATTATTTTGTGGTTTTCTATTTAATACGTTATAAGTTGCTTACTTAATTATTTTAGGGAAACTTTCACAACTAGTCATTATATTTAAAATTATTATTTAATTTAACTAAAGTTTAATAATTACAAGTAGTAGCTAGTTACTACAGCTATAATAGCTTATAAAAAAAGAATTCAATTTTTTAAAAGTAAATGGCGATAGTCGGAGGGCATAAATATCTTAATTCACACAGCAGAATTGAGTACCTTCCTTCTGCAATAGAATTGAGTACTTTCCTTTTGCAACAGAATTGAGTAACTCTGATCTCAAATCACCGCCGACAAATTCAATTTTCTTCTGAGATCGTCGAAGTAGCGTAGATTTCATCACTAATTATACAATAGGTACATAATACAATGAATCAATTCAGTTTAGGTATATAGTTCCATCTCTTTTTTTATTTATGCTATGGAGATTCGGTTCAGTCGATTGATATTTAGGTCGAACAAACTGCTTCAATTGTATAAACTGTTTAATCAAAATTCAAATCTTAATCGATAATCAAAACTTTGATTAAATGTATGTTTCAATTGTTTCCTGTGCTTATTTTGTATAGAGTGATTTGAATTTGTAAAATTGTATAAATTAGTTTTAGTTGAGTTGTGATTTGAATATGTCTGATTCATTGATATTTGTAGTTTATGTCTAGTTAGTGACTGTATAAGTTAGTATTCGTATAAATGTAAACTTTTATATGTGTATATGTATAACCGAGCTGTTTCTGTGATTAATTGTATAAAATTGTTTTTTGTATAATTTAGTGTGTAAAGAGTGATTTAGATTTGTAAAATTGTATAAATTAGTTTTAGTTGAATTGCGATTTGTATATGTATAGTTCATTGATATTTGTAGTTTATGTGTAGTTAGTGATTGTATAAGTTAGTGTTCGTATAAACGTAGATTGTTATATCTGTAGATGTATAACTGAGTTGTCTTAGTGTTTAATTGTATAAAGTTAATTTTAGTGTAATTTAGTTTGTATATAGCAATTTAGATTTGTAAAATTGTATAAATTAGTTTTAGTTGAATTGAGATTTGCATATGTATAATTCATTAATTTTTGTAGTTTATGTTTAGTTAGTGAATGTATAAGTTAGTGTTCGTATAAATATAGACTGTTAAACCTGTAAATGTATAACTGAGCTATTTCATTGATTAATTATATAAAATTAATTTTTGTATAATTTAGTTTGTATAGAGTGATTGTATAAATTAGTTGTAGTTGAATTACGATTTGCATATGTATAATTCATTCATATTTGTAGTTTATGTGTAGTTAGTGACTGTATAAGTTAGTCTTCGTATAAACATAGACTGTTATATTTGTAGATGTATAACTAAGTTGTTTCAGTGATTAATTGTATAAAGTTAATTTTTGTATAATTTAGTTTGTATAGAGTGATTTAGATTTGTAAAATTGTATAATTAGTTTTAGTTGAATTGCTATTTGAATATGTCTAATTCATTGATATTTGTAGTTTATGTGTAGTTAGTTATAAAGTGACTTTGATTGTAAAATTGAATAATTAGTGTATGTATAAATTTATTAATAACAACTGATTTATACTGATATTTAATTGTATACAGGAATGTCTTCCATAGCTATCTTGGTAATGCATTCTGAAAAATGGGATGATGCAAACTGTTATGTTGACTATGTTATTGAGGGAGTTGTTTTTAGAGAAAATGCTTCTTTTACACAGATATATAATATATTTGCAACTCAACTATCTGGGGATGTAATTGTGCAGGTACTAGAAATTGAATGTAAGGTTGATAAGAGAAGTACTAGGGAGGTGATACACAATGAGATGGGGATGCGGGTATATGTTATGCTAAAAAAGTCTATAAATGAATTTAACAAATACCCCCTTTGTATAACTATCTCTAGTACGTGTTATCAAACAATGAACTTTGTGAAAGCTCAACTAACGCAACATCTGATATTATGAAATCACTTTGTATAACTGATTTTGAGAAACTTGAAAAACAGAAACTGACAGTTGCAGAGATAGTAAACCCCTCAATACCTTTCAAATGGAGAATTGGAGTGTGGTGATTACTGATACATCATATAAGTATATAAAAGTAGATCAAGTGTATAATAATAAAGCTACACTGAAGTGCGTGATGGAGCAATATGTAATTGTGAAACGATTCCAGTTTAAGACAAAAAGGTCAAATTCAATCAGGTAACATCATTTGTATAAATCTGTTCAACTGTTATTAGGTGTATAATTTTGACTTATCTGCATATCTTAATTATTTTACGTATAATTATACACTTGTGTGTTTCTCCAATTAATGAATCTGGTTAATGAAAGACTCAGATACTAATAAATCAGGAATGTTTAGAATAACAGTGTTCAACGCTGAATATACATGTTCACTGAAAGATAGGGTCTATTCACAACGACAAGTAACAAACAACTTAGTTGGTAGAATTGTTAAGCCTGAATTGATAGATCATAAAAGGAAATACACACCTTCTGACATAAAAAAAGATATGAAGTTGGATCTTGGTGTTGATATATCTTACATGTTGGCTTGGAGAGCTAAAGAAAGGGCTTTGATTTCTTTGAAGGGGACGCCAGGAGGATCGTACAACAAATTACCTTCGTATTTGTATATATTGGGTATTACATATACAATATCCTATATATGCTTGCAGACAACAGATCAAGATAGTTTTTTGTACCTATTTGTTCCAATGGATCCTTTCATCAAAGGACTTGACCATTGTCGACCTGTAGTTGTAGTTGATGCGAGTCATTTTCGAGGACGTTATAATGGAACTTTTGTAGAAGCTACCACGGCTGACGGTGCAGATATATAAATATGTATTTTATATTATATATAAATATATGAATTTTGAATGACTTTTATACATAACTCTTTATAGGTATACTTATAATCTGCAGCTCTATAAGTGTATAAGTGTGTATGTGTAGGTCATATTTTTCCACTAGCATACTATGTCTTAGATTCAGAGAATGATGCCTCTTGGACATGATTCTTTGAAAAACTAAGAGAATCATATAGGGAAAGGAACAATATGTGTATTGTGTCTGATAGAAACGAAAGCATCATAAAGGTTGTTACACAGGTGTATAATAATGTGCAATACTATGCTTGTATGTGGCACCTTTGAAAGAATTTTCAGACAAAGTACAGAAAATCCAATGAAAAATTAAGTCCAGTATTCTATACAATGACTAAGACATGCAATCAGTCAGATTTTCATAAACTAATGAAAATAGTAGAGAAAGTAGATACTCGAGTAAATGAATACCTGAAGTTTGTTGGATATGATAAGTGGTCTAGGATGTATGCACCAGTTCATCGTGGTTCGTCAATGACATCAAATATCGCAGAAAGTATGCGGCATTAGTTTCAGTAAGAGAATTGCCAATTTATGATTTTCTAGAGGAAGTTAGGCTAATGTTCGACAGATGAAATTATGATAACAAAATGAGGCAATATTAACATTTACTCTCTTGATTGAAAATTTTAGGAGACACTCAAAATTTATGAATCAATGAGTACATGAATCACGATATGATTTCTTTATGTTTGTATAAATTTGTACATAATAATCTATTTTGATTTATTTTTGTATATTCAAATTTTTTCGTCAACAGAATATGTTCACAATGTCAATGATAAAGGTAGAAATTATATAGTTTGTCTTCAAAAGAAAAGTGTACTTGTGGAAGCTTTTAGTATGAAGAAATACCATGTGGACATGCTTAGGTTGTTCTGAAGTTCAAGAGTTTAGGACCGGATGAGTTCTACTCGAATTTATACACACCGACAACAGTGTTGAAGACTTATGATTTTCTAATATACCCATTATCAGATAAAACAAAGTGGGTAGTCCCTGGATACATAATGACTGATTTAGTTCTGTCTCCAGAATCAAAAAGGCCTCTTGGAAGACCAAAAAAAAGTCTTGCGAAAAATCAGCAAGAGAGATGTCCGAATCTAAGAGGACAAATACATGCAGTACATGTGGCACTGCAGGTCACAACAGGCGTTCTTGTAGAAATCAGCCTCGGAAGCTTAGAAAAGATCCAATTTGAAATGTGTATGATGATTTTAAATATTTCATGTTGCCTGACTTTTGTAATTTGAATATTATTTTAGTTGTTTTGATATATGATCACACACGGTATTTCAATATACTTTTAAAATGATATTTCAATACATTTCAATGGAATTATACTGTTTAACGTGTACCCCCTGTGTATTACAATTTACAAATTAATTCAACAGGTACCCACCATGTATAACTATTTCTGATAGGTGTTATTAGTAAATTTTGTGAAAGTTGAACTAAGTATAAATTAGTGTTCTTATATATGTAGACTTTATCTCTACATTTGTTTAATTGAGCTATTTCAGTGTTAATTGTATAAACTAGTTGAAAGAATTAAACTGTGTGAATTATTGTATAAACTAGTTGGTATAAAGTGATTTTAATTTGTAAAATTATATAAAGTAGTTTAAGTTGAACTGCTACTTGAATATGTGTAATATTGATAGTTATATTTTATGTGGAATTAGTATCTGTATAAGTTAATGTTCGTATAAATATAGACTTGATATCTGCATTTGTATTTTGGTATACAACCTGCATATAATATTTGATATTTTTGAAATTACTTTGTATAAAAATTTTAACGATTTCAAAAATTAAAAGGTGACATTTGCAGAATTAGTGAGTCCAGTAAATACTTCAATTGTACTGTATAATTGCATATGACACAAAAAACTAACAAACAAACTAAAAAGATAACTCATACAAATTTTTGTTATTTCTATGATAGTAATTGCATTTGTATAATGATTTCTCAATTAATTTGAATAATTATTCAAAAATTATTATATAACATGTTAAACTATTCATTTGTATAAAAGTATATATCAGTTATAGTCACAAGAAA
Organism: Solanum pennellii; assembly: GCF_001406875.1. Lineage (NCBI taxonomy): Eukaryota > Viridiplantae > Streptophyta > Magnoliopsida > Solanales > Solanaceae > Solanum > Solanum pennellii. The sequence goes on along the minus strand of NC_028641.1, from coordinate 16,773,936 downwards.
AATTGTATAGAATATGAAACATCAACAAATAAAATCGCAAAACGGAATTCATTAAAAAAAATAATAGAGCCAACAAAATGGTGTTCCCATCAAACTGGAATATTCAAATAGTATTACTGCTAATATAAAATTTCAAAACAAACATAAAAGATACAATAAAACTAAGTGATTGTGATATGTTCAAATTATCTGCATCAATTTTTGATCTGATTGGCTTGTCTGGTGCCTCACTGTCACTATCACCTCAGCTTGATTCTTGCGCTTGCCATAATTCTACAATAGCGCTGCATATCTGCTAAGCATAAGGTCAAGATTAAATGGAACTGTTTAAATTTCATTGACATCACTCAAGAATTCTGCATATTCCGAAATGTATAGACCACAATCCCTATATACAAATACATAATAATGCAAGATATTTTTCAACAGTTGAACAATGAAAAAAAAGTCATCAAAAAAGGACAAGTGTATAATAACTTACAAAATGCCAGGAGGTTGCTGAGAAATATCATCAATATATAAGAATCATAATTTGTGTGCAATCAGTATTTCGAATGTTAAAGTACATCCAATCCTTTCTTTTGATAAAATTCAGTCATAGAAAAATACATGGGTATCAGTTATGCGTATTTTTTTTAATCTCAGTGAGTATGTATGAATCATGGATGAATCCTCTAAGTGAATCATATACCATTGTACAACATTCATTAAAAGCCACAACAATCAATACCCAATGCAATCTCTCCTCCGCATTAATCGGAATGAATATATTACATGCATCCTATATCTATTAATAAATTCAAGAATAGTCTTTTCTTACCTGTCCTTAGACGCAAGAGTATTGGTTCCAAAATATACATCCCAAATATTGTGAATCAGCGTGTTAAAATAACAGTCAACAATGTTGAAGGTATATATGTTGCTCGGATTGTACTTTTTCTTTTTCCTCAAATAGTACAATGTCACATTTATGTGCTGTAGGAATTAAAGTAAACACAAAAAAATAAAAAAATATAATACAAATGCAATGAATTTATATTGTTCAAATAAATGGAGCAAAAATTATACCGAATCATTCAGTACTTGTCCAAAATTAGCTAGTTTATTGAACCAATTCTTGTCCAAAACAATGCATACACCAAAATTCATGTGCTCTTTTAAGGTACACTGTTTCTTTTATATCGATCATCATAGTTTTTCATATTGTTGAAGTTAAAAGGTTATGTAAAACTGATATGTAATATACATAATTGTGAAATTATATATATTGTACAAATTAACTGCACACTCACTTGTTTTGGTGTCTAGCTTGTCTTAACCATGTCCAGAAATTGATATATAGAGATGTATCGTGTGTTTCACTAATAGAATCAAATGGATGCTTCTGATCAAAGATTACGGGCAACATTGAAGAACTATCTGAAATGAGATAATACCTAATTGTTAGACTATATAAATCATGATTGTATATGTATAAATTAAACTAAATGTATAAAATTTGAAATTATACCAGAAGAAGATTCAAAAGTTGTAATGTATGGAAATGTATTATATCGACTTGGACGCCTAATTCGATGCATTGGTGTCTCATCCACTACTCCTGCCCCTGAATATAAGACATACTTCTTTCTGGGTTGAGTCTCAAAAGATGTCGACCAGGAATCAATATTGGAGATTCTATTAAAACTGTATTGTAGCTTGCATCAACAAGAGATATCATTCAAATCGGTGCACCATATATTATATGTTCTTCAGGAGGTACATCTTGACCAACATGCTTACACTAATAAAAGAGCCGATCAATTATACAAAATTATAAATATATATAGACATATACAAAAACATCATATAAGTCATAATCAAATCTCTAAAATTGTATCATTCGGTGATAACCCGACAGTGATAGGAACCTTCAAAGACTGACCAACAAACTTTAAAAATAAATTCTTAATAAATGTGTATGCAAATAGAGACTTTATACATAAAAGTTCAAAGCATAAATATATATACAAAACATAAGTTAAGAACATAATCAAACCTCCTCTTTTTCTTGATCTCGTAACAACTTGCCAGTAATAGAAACATTCGGTGATAACTCGTCAGTGATGGAAAACTTCAACGATAGAACACATGTTTAAAATTTTTTTTTTTACTAAATGTGTATGCAAACGGAGACTTTATACATAAAAATTGAAAGCATATTATATATATACAAAAACATAAGTCAAGAACATAATCAGACCTCCTTTTTTCTGATCTAGTGACAATCCGCCAGTGATGAAAACATTCGGTGATAACTTGTAGTGATGAGAACCTTCAACGACAGACCAACAAGCTTAAAAAATAATTTTTTAATAAATGTGTATGCAGACAGAGGCTTTATACATAAAAATTAAAGCGTATATACATATACAAAAAGATAAGTTAAAAAATAATCAAACATCCCCTTTTTCTTGATCTAATAACAACTCAACTGTTACGGAAACCTTCAATAAATAACAATGTTCATAATTACCATATGAACATATATTGTATAATAATTATACAAATGGGTGTTGTGTAATAAATATAGATTTTAATTTATATATATAAGTAATTATAGAAATAAACAGTTAAAAGTTGCAATATAATTTCAAATATTATTGAATTACCTCACTGTTCTCTAAGTTATTCATTTCATCTGGACGTTGTAGTCCGAAACATATAAGTGACTTTGACATGCCCCCAATTGAAGATTTCGATGGAACTTCTAAATCAGAATCCTAAAACAAACTTTCATAAATTCAACATAAAAAATTATAAATGTATATAGACATATACAAAAACATCATATAAGTCATAATCAAACCTCTACAATTGTATCATTTGGTGATTACTCGTCAGTGATGAAAAAATTTAAAGAATGATTAGCAGTCTTGGATTTAATTAATTTCTAAAAATAAATCAAATACAAACAAAGGTATACAAAGACAACAGAAAAATAAAACCAAACCTTCAAAATCTTTTCATCCGATGATAATTCATCAATGATAGGAAGCTTCAAAGACTGATCAATAGGCTTAAAGACATAAATACATATTAAAAAAGCGATGTTCAAAAATTAACATATGAACATATATTATATAACAATTATACAAACGAATGTTGTGTAAAAAATTTAGATTACAATTTGCATATATACGTAATAACAAAAATAAACAGTTGAAAATTGCACATATACGTTCGAATAATATTGAATTACCTCATTATTTTCAAAATTGTTCATTTCATTTGGACATCGTTGTCTGGAGCTTGAAGATGAAGGGTATATAGATGACTGTGGCATGCCTCCAATTGGAGGTTTTGGTGGAATTTCTATATCAGAATCCTGAAATGAACTTTAATAAATTCAACATGCACAATTGAATTTATATAACAAATGTAATTATATGTTTGAATACAAAATCTTCGCAGTTGATCTTTTGTTGTTTAATAACATTCAATACAACATTGAAATTGTCTTGTATCAACTTTCTTAAATCTATAAATGTAACGACCTGTTTAGTCGTTCTGAGCAGCAGATTTAGTTCTGGAAAAACTGGCTAAGATTACGGACATCACGACGGACCGTCATAGGCACGACGGCCCGTCACAGATGTCTCGTTTCAGCATACTTAGAATTCTGAAATTGGGTACTGAAAATCGACTCTCTGTAATCGGTGACGGACCTGCAGGACGTGCCGTCACATCCACGACGAGCCGTCGTAAGCTCCCGTTGCGAAACACTTCAACTCTTGAGAAATTGGTACGGGAAACGAGTCTCTGACCGTCAGGACGGAGGTGCAGGACGGACCGTCA